>NC_046975.1:2927325-2947325 GCF_009769545.1 Cyclopterus lumpus | reverse complement strand
TCTGAGGTTGTGGGTCTGAGGTTGTGGGTCTGACGTTGTGGGTCTGACGTTGTGGGTCTGAGGTTGTGGGTCTGAGGTTGTGGATCTGAGGTTGTGGGTCTGACCTTGTGGGTCTGAGGTTGTGGATCTGAGGTTGTGGGTCTGACGTTGTGGGTCTGGGGTTGTGGGTCTGGGGTTGTGGGTCTGGGGTTGTGGGTCTGAGGTTGTGGGTCTGAGGTTGTGGGTCTGAGGTTGTGGGTCTGAGGTTGTGGATCTGAGGTTGTGGGTCTGACGTTGTGGGTCTGGGGTTGTGGGTCTGGGGTTGTGGGTCTGAGGTTGTGGATCTGAGGTTGTGGGTCTGACGTTGTGGGTCTGGGGTTGTGGGTCTGGGGTTGTGGGTCTGAGGTTGTGGGTCTGAGGTTGTGGGTCTGAGGTTGTGGATCTGAGGTTGTGGGTCTGAGGTTGTGGGTCTGGGGTTGTGGGTCTGACGTTGTGGGTCTGACGTTGTGCAGGAGGTCAGAAAGGTATGAAGAGGTTCAGGGTTGTGTATGTGATGGCTTGTGGAGGTGAGCTCCAGGTTTGAGTACAGTTTGAGACTTAATTAATTAATAATTCAGAGAGATGGAGACCCTATTTTCCATATTGGCTTACTTATTATTATTATTATATTATTGTGGAACACACTGTGTTGCATTTCTTGTATGAAAAGTTAATATTATAACATTCTATTATTATGAACTATATTATAATTCCCTTTCCTCTCAGACACTGTTTTTTGATGTGTCCTTGTGATGAGTCACATGCTCGGTCTGGCATGGCCCCCCTCCTGGTTCAGGTCTCTGTTGTTTACCAGTGGTCCAGCCGGCCACTCGATCACACATTAACCCAAGAACCCGGCTAACGAGCTCTGGCCCGCGCTGCTCTCCAGCCTCATTAAAGAAACACTAACCACAGCGGGATGGCGCCTGAGACTGATAATAAACTCTACCTTCCTAATGCCATGCACGCAGCCAGACACACACACACACGCACGCACACACACACACGCACACACACACACGCACGCACACACCTTTCCTGCTCTTTCAATTAAGAATGTGCAGAGAGGTTAAGACGAGTGTCTGGGGAGGAGGTCAAAAGGAGATGAATAAGACAATTTGCCAATCCCGGGTTCAATACCCAGCGGAGAAAACAGTGTGCAGTGAGGCGGAGGTTTTACAAGTGCCCGGCGCTGCTCGCATCACAGTGGGCCCTCTCTGCATTGTTAGAGCACGTTCCTCATGTTACGATGTGCCGCGCACCGTTACGCTCCTAATTGAGCCCCCGGCATCTCCGGGCTAACGGCCTTCTCTTTCGTGTGTCCTCTTGCACTTGTATCCGTAGTCTTTATTTACACAGCAATCAGCATCTATTACTGCCCCGAGCAAACACCACTCCTGAGATCAGCCCAGCCGTATCGATGGCTGGAGGGGGACTATTCACCGGGCGCACTGCGTTGGTCTTTTTGGACTTTTTCCGCACAAGGGATGAAGCTTAGTGGCCTCGGAGGTGTTAAAAATGAGCCCGGCGTTCCAAATGGCATATACTTCAGAGGTAATGTGTTTGGTAGTTAAGGCGGCGACAGTGACTTATTCCCCCTCCTTCTTCAGAGAGCCAAGGCGTCTTCCTGCACTGCAAATGGGCCATCTGGATCGCCTGTTTTTAGCTCTCCAGCAATACGACTTGACCATCATTTTTTAAAAGGGCTTCTGGATTTCTGTATGGGGAGGGGAAAAAAAAAGAAGGAGAAAAAAAAGCAATCTGCTCGTTAAGGAGATGAAAAAGTATGCGGTTATAAACAGAGCTAATGGGCAAGATTTAATGAACTTTTGGAATGTGCAAAGACCCAAAAAAATAGAAAATCCTCAAAGCCGGGGCCCGGGCAGCGAGGAGGCCGTCCTGACAGCTGTGTCTTCCTGCGCGGAAAAATTGCAGTGATTTTAAAAGTCATTTAAAATTTTGACAGCCCGGTTGTGAAATATAGATCTCTGCAGGTATTTTGGAGCTGATTTCTTTTTCTTTTTCTTTCCTCCCCCCCTCTGCTTTCCTAATAAAGTCCTTTGGCATGTGTGAAAAGGTATTTGGTTTCACTCTGCCTGGCTCAAATTGTGTGCCATCTAATATTAGTATTTGTATTAATTATCTTAAATTAACTGTCAAAGTGCTTAATTAGCATTATTAATGTTGTGAGGGCATAAGCACTGAGCGGTGGCTGAAAAATGGTACAAAATACCTCAGACCTAACTTCATAGTAAGTCGTCAAAAAGGCTTAATTACGCTAATTAATAAAACTTGGGGGAGAGACTCATTTAGTGAAGACAGAGCTGGGGCACAAGGCCGAGACGCATGCAGAAATATCTTCATCACCCGGGCTGAGCGGCCGCCTCGTCAGCCTCGTTTTCTGCCAGCTGGGCCCCTCAGAGCCTGACACCGGCGCGGCGAGGCCGCTCGTGGATGGGCGGGGCTCAGCGAATGCCGATGGAAAGCCATCAACGCCATTGTCAGAGCGTAGAGGTCGGACAGGTCAAACAAACACAGGACTCTCACCCAGGAGACCGCTGTCCGTGTGCTGCGTGGAACCAAGCTGATGTTGACTTATTGTTCATGAAATGTCCTCGCAATGATGGATTACCATGAAACGTACCTCAGACATCCATGTTCAACTTCATCGAGGACCTTCATCGGGTCAAAACATCCACTAATACTTATGATCATATAGCTGCAAAACGAATGACATTCCCATCGGCCTCAGCTGTACTTTGGGTTCAGTGCTAATTTGAAAATATTTGTTGGTAGGTTAGGAAGTGAGTTCAGCCGCGGTAACGAGCATCCTCATTAAAGAGCTTGGGAGTCACTCAGGAGATAAAAAGGCCGTCATGTGAGCAAAAACAAGTCAGATGTCGTAGAAGGTGTCGAGCCCTCATCCACTTCCTGTTGTAAAGATAAATGCCAAATGTCACGTTACGGAAGTTCAAGTTAAATTAATTTGGTTACGTTCACTGACTTAACTTTAAAAAATAAGACCCGGTTGAAGTTTTTCATTGAAAATACCCCCCAACACACACACACACACACTTTTTTTTAATTTTTTATTACAGTGCACCAACGTGCTTTAAAAATCAGAGGTGAAAAGTAATTCCAGGAAGGTCGAGCATGAAACGTCAACAACAAATTGAAAAAGGTAAAGAAAATGTCGGCCTGTTTAAAATAAGCTGTCAGATGGAGCTCATCATGGAAAAGAGAGCAAGAACAGAGGAGGTGAAAGCTGAGCGACGTGCTGAATGTCAGCTTTGCTTCTCTTAATTGCAGATGGCTTCCGTTCGCCGTCTGCCGCTCGAGCCGTACAGATGCCGCGAGCTCAGCCTCGGGATAGATGACAGCTCATCAAGATGAGTGTCAGGTGTTGGAATGGAAGCGCGGCCAAATGAGGGGGAGGAGGTCGGCGCCGACAATACGCTTCCTTCTTCGGGGGAGGAGCGCCGCATCCCGTCGCTCTAATCACCTCCCGCGCCGACCGTGTTTATTACACCAAAGATTTGCCTCGCTATTGATCTCCGGGAGGCCGCAGATGGGCTGCTGCTGAACGGAATCCGTGCTGACGCGGCTATGCGGCCCCCCCTGCGTGTCACATCCTTACATTGGTCCCGGGGGCCCGAGTTCCTCGGTGTGTTTGTGGAGAGCCACCGATTAAATATGCATGTCGAGCTGCGTGGCGGCCGGATCTCACAGTCGCAGAGCAGGGGCCATTTAAGCTGAGACGAGAGGAGGAATGACACCCTCCTCCCCCGACGGGGGGTGGGGGGTCTGAGCTTGGTCAGGGGGGATGGGCTTACATGCAGTGTCGTGCGCCTGTGATGCCTTTATGACATTAGAACCGTCTGGAAGTCAGGGGCCGACTTTCAAAGGCCTAAAAACAGTCCTCCCAGAGGATATGATATATGGAGCCTATATTAATTGTGCACTCATTACCGTTGACGTAAACACAAAGCATAATTGCGTGTGGCGGTGTGAACCGCGTATCCGTTGACGTGGCGCTGGCGTGTGACAGATGACTGCTGAGGAGACCTCAGATGAATCTGACACATAGCAACGACACAGCGGGATGAGCGAGACGATCTGGGTGAACACTGCCAGAAGAGAGAAGGAGAGCCGGACGGTGGAGGTACAGGACTCGCCACAAGTCATCCGGGCCGGCTTGCTGCTCCAGCTCTGTTCAGAGGCTCCTCTGAACCTCAGTGGGGGGACAAATCCCTCTCGTCAGGCTTTTCACTGTAACTCAGCAGCTGGTCATTCCCATCCTCATAGGACGGCCAGTTCTTTTCAGCTTTATTTTTTTGTCCATTATACGGCAAAATTCGAACCTCAAGGGTTTTAAAAAAAAAAACCTCCATTTAAAATTCCAAGAGTGGTCCCATTCACTTTCTGTGAATGTGCCGTCTGAAGCCAGCAGCTCAGCGGCAGGCTGGACCTCGGCGTGTCAATCAGCGGGATGTGAGCAGACAGCAACACGGCCTCTCCAGCTTCATGCCATTTGTGTTATCGCACACACACGTGGCTTTTCTTCTTCTACCTTCAATTCATTCAAATATTCGGATTCCATTTCAACATTAAAGATAAAGAACGAGGGAAGAAAGAAGAGCCATAAGTGTTGCACCAAAAAGAGCCAATCACTCTTTCACCGGCGGCTCACTCTGCTCTCTGAGTGACACCGTGTGTGTGTGTGTGTGTGTGTGTGTGTGTGTGTGTGTGTGAAAACACAATGCGAAGCTCTGACATATCCATACTCACTCCTGCATATTAAGGCGCCGTGTTTTTATTTACGTGGCCGTGTGTGCATGCAGTCGATGTAACCGTTGCACACACAATGTGGTGTTTTTGAATCAGATGGCAATAATAAGATTACAAGCTCTAAGCCCGTGTCCAAACAGATTTAGGTCTGGGCCCCTGAGGATACGGAGATCATTTAGCAAACAGCCCTCCCTCACTAATTCCAGACTACTTAAGCTCTTCATGAGACAAATATCCAAATGAATGAAAACACTGTATCTATTTTTTTTAAAGCAGCAGCTAACACATCACAAAGGTGTGGGTAACTCCACAGAGGAAGTGGAACAATAACACAGGGGGAGGATGAATAATAGAAAAGCACCCAGCTCTGTGTGGTGCGTCTGTTTGGCAGGAGTCTGACTCCAGCACCCCTCCCACAAGGCCCGTCTCCAGGGACTCTGCTGGTTCAAAGACTTGGAAACTATGTAATTAATATCCAGACAGCACTCTCTCCGCACCCCGAATCTCATCACTGAGGTCACCTATTATGGGAGCAGCTTGTTGTTGTTGTTTTTTGCTGGCTAAACATGGAAGAGAGAAAAGCTTTTATTCAACCCTGCACCCTGACGTCGATTCAATCAGAGTTTTGTGTTCCACGCTCCAGTTATTCACTGTGACTACACACCAACGGCTATATATATATATATATATATATATATATATATATATATATATATATAGCAGATAGACAGCCGCATGCAGCCAGGGACTCGTTTACATAAAGAGTTAGTCTGACGGGGCGGCCGGAGCAAACATGCAGTGTGTTGGAAACACTGCTGCTCCAAGATAAGGCAGACGGCATTACGGGATGTCGAGAAACAAAAGGTCCAGTGCTTCCCGCTGCATTGTGGGAGTGCCCTATATATAGACCATAAACCTCACATCATCAGGATGTGCACAATCAAATACAATGGGCGGAGGGTAAATATCGAGCACTGGTTAGCAATTAGAGAGCGAGGTCTGCCACATGGGCACTGTTGCCAGAGCAGATTGACAGTTTCCAGCCCAATCACAACTTAAAACCCGCCCACTTCAATAAAAAATTTAAACATCAAGTCCTGACCTTTGCCAGAAATTGGTAAAACCATTACCTACACAATGTAAAACACATCATAAACATACACAGCTTCATAACCACATCAAATAACCAAAGAGGAAAAGTTAGAAAGACCAGACAACCAAAGACACAAATTGCCACATCAAGGTACGGTCATGTCCTCAACGACGTTTGAAAACTCATGTCATCAAATATTCCTCAGATTAATTGACTCAATAATATGTAGTTTGCTGAGTTTTTGACCTCAACATTTTTGTTTGTGTTGTTTTCCCCATACTTTCCCCTCTAAGTCCCGAGCTGTTTATCCCAGTCCAACTTCATCAAAAATAGAAACCAGCCTCAATCTGGCAACATTGACGGCTGGTGAGACCAAAAGCATGGGTGGATAATGAGGCAATGGGCCCCTGAGCGCAGACATGCAGGCATATAAGGGCGTTGGCACTTTGAGTGACAGGTGAGTCTATCTGACTGTCTGCTCGGTGTCACCTCGGCTAATTCGAGTCACTGAACTTAACCTCTCAGCTGTGTTTGTGCTGTTGGTGCCTGTTGGATCATTTCTTCCTGCTAATATCAGCCAAATGATGAGGCTTGCTGTGCAGTGAACTGTACGCCGAGCATCCTGCTGGCCAATGTGTGGGCGTGGGAAGATGGGCTGGCGCTGGGTGACATTCATCCCCTCACACGTTTTCAACGGGACATCATGTCCTTGAAACGTGGACATTCTGGAATGACAGACAGCACCATTCAACGGTGACTCTTTTGCAAAAATAATGTCACTGATCTGGCAACAACAAAAGAGTAGAAATTTGACAAATTGTTAGCAATTGGCAACGGGGTAGCATATAGTTTAACGTTAGCCCAGCTTGTTAGCTACGGCCATATTTTATCTAGCTACAGTCATGTTTTATCTTGTCTATGGCAAAAGGCCCCACCACCTCTTCTACATAGGAGCAAGACCTTTATAGTTTCAGCCTCTTTTTGTTGTCTCTTTGTAGTACTTAAGCATCTCTCTGTGGTCTTTCTTCTCTTTGTAGTTGTTTTGTGTCACTTTGTTATTGTTTTGGTCTTTGGTTTGTTTATTTTTTACCCCTTTTATCGTTATCTTGAGACTCTGTAGTTGTTTTCTGCCTCATTGTGGTCTTTATGAGTGTTGCTGTAGTGTTTTTTTGTTTCTCCGGGGACATTAAAAGTCTCTTTGTAGTCATTGTGAGTCTCTTTGTAGTCATTGTGAGTCTCTTTGGAGTCTCTTTGTAGTTATTGTGAGTCTCTTTGTAGTCATTGTTCCTGCTCCGATAGATACTGTATACATGGCTTTTTCTAAACTAGCTTAAACACTACGATTCTTAGTTGATTAAACACTGCTGAAAACGTAGTTATGATTACTATATTCTATTTCTGCCAATCAATCCCCCTAAATGTTACACACTGGTCCTTTAAAGTAATGCATCTCTATTTTCAACTTCTCCAATGTGAACACATTTTCTTTCAAGAGTTTCTCATGAAAGAATGGACTGGATAACGGATGAAGCGAAGCATCGTTACCATATCTGCTGTGTGGTATATTACGCCACTCAGGCTGCATCCAAAACAACTCTGACTCCCAGAAATCCAGTTGGTTATAGATGATGCATCAGACCTCATCCGTCTGAGCAGCTCAAAAACATCTTGAACTGTGCCGACATTAGACCTGACAAATGACCACACTCCGCAGTGTGGTTTGTTCAGGTGCTGCTGGGTGATTCATGTCAGCACAGCTCTCTCTATCATCAGGTACATTTGCCGCGGAGCGGTGAGGAAACCGCTCCCAGACATGATTACTCTGTTAGATCTCATCCGTCTCGCATACCCACTGAACCACGCAACTCACTCCACGATGTTGTCAATTTACTTTTTTTATCGTTCTCCTCCGCTTCCTTTTTGCAAACCTTGTGTACCTTATTCAGCGACTCCCTGCATCTCCCAGAATGCCCTTTGATAATCCCCAGTGAACGGGCCGGTGCTTGTCGCATTCAAACCATTTGGATGTGTGTGTATGGTATTAAGGAATTGGGGCCCTCTGTTAAAGGTCTTCATTGAAATTTGTTTAACCCGAAGACATACATCTACAAACCTAAATCTCATATATATATATATATATATATATATATATATATATATATATATATATATATTGTTTAAAAAAAAACTTTTAAGCCTATTTGTGGCAGCAGGACGGTGACTCCAAATAACTCCAGTGTGTGTGTTCAAGGTGAAAGGTCAGCCAGAGCAGCAGTGAGGCTCTAAAGAAACACTCGTTATTCTTTAATAGAAGTTCTATCAACACAAAATCATATTTCAGGTATAATAATAGAGATAAACACGTAAGCTGAATAATTAGCAGGATAGCTGGTATGTCAGTTATAATACATGATAACAACTAAATATAGACAACAAACAAGCTCAATTTGTGTCAAAATGTGTTTTTTAATTACGTTTAAAAAAGTGAACATCCAATATAACCCATTGTCTGAGTTAACACAATTTACAAATGACCTCACCTGCTCTGACTCGGGACTAACAGAGTCGACATGCACTGTGTCCACGCCTTGCAGGAACACAGGAATGCGTCTTCATTCTAGAGAAATAAATGGTCAATTTAGCAGCTTGCTTCTCCGTCATGAATCCCAACCGCATTTCTGTGTTCTGTCATTGTCGGTTGTTGTTGTTGTGGGTGTGAAAAACAATTTTAATTTGAAATTTGAACCGTTAATGATTCAGTCTCCATTATGAAACTAATGCGATCAGCAGTCTTCCTGCTCATCGTGAAGTTAACTCGCCGTCTGGTAATGACCCACCTCTGCTGCGTGACTCATGCGTGGTGTTTAATTACCACTGAATCACTTCGCTTCCACTGACTCATTTATGGAGACTACCATAGCTGCGTTCACAAGTATGCAGCTGAATACAGAAATGTGTCTGGTCTGAGGCATTCAGTGTGTCAGCTCCATATTCATTTGACCTTCAACTTTTTATTTTATGTTGAAAGGCTCAACGGCAACAGAGACGGATTCAAGCTGAATATTTTATTCGATAAACATGTTTAGATTTTGGACTGAGCCGATTACAGAAAGTAATGAGAGAGCGAGGGGAGGAAGAAAAGAGAGTCTTTGCAGTTAAATACTTCTGTAATTTATTAATAATAAGGGTAATTATTGAAAGGGAAACATTATGAATGAAGCTTCAAACTATTAGATACAGTCCTACACATTTCCCCCAGTTTGTCCAGTATTATAATTGCTGGAGCAGAAATTTCCTCTGAAGAGTCAAAAAATAGAACTGTAACTTGCGCTGTACTGTGATGTAGTAATGTGTGACATCTGCATGACATATATCCTACTTTATTTTAGTATTCTAGAGGTATTTTAAAATTGTTATCCTGCTAGTAATCCCATTATTACCAAATGTAATGTCACAGAATACAGTTACATTGTTCCTGTATCCTAATTACATAACGGCGTAGACAAGGAAAGTGCTTTTACTGCAGCGGTACAGCGACACTGTTCTGTTTATTAAAATGTCTGTGCCTGTTTTCATGAACTACATAAAGATCTTGTCACGGGTCACATGGCAGAGACGTGAAAGGATCGTTTAGTTCCGAGCAGCGAGAATATTGGTTACGGTTGTAAAAAAACATCATACGGTTTGGGTTCAAAATAATAAACTTTCAATGACGGCGGCTCCACATACATTACCTCACCTGCTCTGACTCGGGGCTAACAGAGTCGACATGCACCGTGTCCACGCCTTGCAGGAACACAGGAATGCTTCTTCATTCTAGAGAAATAAATGGTCATATAGATCTCATCTGAAACCTTTCAGTTTTGATTATTCATGACCTAAACCCTAATGAGGGAATTGGTATTGTTTAAGTGGATTTGATGAATGCTTTTGAACTCCTATTCTAGTCTAGTGCTCAGACACTTGATGAAGCCGGGTCCAGTCCTTTGTGTTCTGTATTCAAGGTTTTCTTCTCAATAATTGTATAAGTGTTAGATAATTGCTATAATAGATCATCTGCGATCCAGCCATGCCTTCTTCCAGCTCACAGATGACCAACAATAATCCACTGATTTACACATGGTGCAAACAATCGGCTCAGCCGGGCTGTCAGCCGGCTCTTCTCACACACTCACTGGTAATCTGTAGGTCGAGTCTCCGTAAAGCCCGAGCGGAGGAACCGCAGAACCATTGTGCAGCTTTTGTGGCCCCGAGAGAAAAAGGAGCGGCGTGATTCTCCAAAGCAAATGAAATGTGACCGTGCTGCCAAGGAGGGAGCGTCTCTGTGCCCCTCTGCGGTTTGCCCCTATTTCAATCAGGTAATATGCAGACACTGGGGAGCAACGTCTTCAAATGACTCAAAATGTCTGAATAATAGGAAATAAGACTGGTCGATTATGTATTATTTCTCCTGCATGTGTGTGGTCTGCGGTCCAGAGGTGTAAATGTAGTAAATGTGCTGTGATATCAATATAGCTGTGTATTCCTTGAGACGGGGGCAGAGAGCGGTTGCAAATGATGCACAAGTGATGGAGCCATCAGTGGCTGCCATCCACTCTTTGTGAATTATAGCAGATGGGGCTCAGCTGGTTGGTGATGTCTGCACAACTTAGGTCACCAATAAAACAAAGAGAATAAAAAGAAACATGCAGCTTGAATTACAAATGCTGCTCTGCATTGTGTCCTGCATCACTGGAGTCATCTGTTATTTCTGTCTAATCATTGCCACCGCTGATGAGAACGTGAATCACGGGCTGTGTTTCCTCTGACTATTGTAACCCTGTGATATTTCCAGTGAGAGAGGAGAAGGACACCGTTCTGAGTGGATTCCCCTCTCTCGGGATGTGACTCCCGTACAACGACAACGTCTTTGCTTGAGCCTTCAGGAGCTTTCAGACACGTCGTGCTGCTCCCGGCTGGAATCAATTGCAACTATTATGGCTGCTTTCAACACTACTTCGGCCAATGATGTCAATTCTTCCTTGACCTTGTCCTCCCTCACCTCTCATGTGGAAGATCCCTGTGCGTACGGCGCTTTACAAAACAAAGCCAGAGCTTATGAAATACTAGTAGACTAGTATTTCATAAGCCTGGCTTTGTTTTGTAAAGCTATTGAAGGGCTATTCAAGACTTATAAGTCTTGAATAGCCCTTCATCCTGTGTTTACAACGGGGTTGTGCCTCCAGGTCAGATAGTGTGACTCAGACCTGAGCAGCACCCCCAGACAGTCGCGTACCAGCTGGATCCTCACAGCAGCATCTTTTTCTGTTTCCTTGTTTTGACGTCTTTTCAACACTCAGCACATGGATGGAGTTGATTTGTTAGTCAAGATAAAATTAATAATACAGTGTGAAACAATGGTACATTAGGGTTCTGGAAATCATTAGAGCATTGTCAGTTCGGGATGGGATTATTTCCTCACAATGCTCTGTATCGATACTTTCATCAGTTATTTTTCATTGCTAAATAAGCTTTTAAAAAAATGTTTTGGGAAAAAAGAATGAAATATCTATAAATGTGTTAAATGGACCACTCAAAGTGGTTTAACACTACGTGTCATTCACCTATTCACATGGACCAGTGGAGCCGGGGATCGAACCACCTATCCTGTGATTGAAGGACGACCCCGCTCTACCACCGAGGCACAGTCACCCAATTTATTGTTGTTTCTGTTGTTACAGCAACAGTCACTATACAATAGGAACATCGTGACACCCCTAATATATATAACAATATCTCACTGGAAAAACATCTAAAACGTCAATATAATTCAGAAACATTCCTAAAGAATGAAGAAGACGGACATCAGCTGGTCTCAGCCTGTCCCCTGAGGCTCCTCCTCCCTGGCAGAGGGGGAGGAGCCTCTTTGTGTCAGATGAACAGTCAGACATTCAGACGACAGACGGACGCTCCTTCTCCAACGAGCTATTAGCGCGCTGAGCTTGTGTACACATAGAGAGGCTGCAGACGGGGCAGATTGAGTTATTGATTCTTCGTCATGTTCACATGTTTGTGCTCGTTGAGCAGACGTATTGTTAAAGGTTTGGACATGGAGGGAACACCTGCCGTGTAGCATTATGCTAACCGCTCTAACGCTGGCTTCCATATTGTATGGGCGGACAGGACAAAGGAGAGCGATAAGAGAAAGGGAGGAGGCCCGGCGGTATTTATGAATGATAAACTCTGGGAACATGGCTATCAAAGAGCAACTCTGTACTGAGGATATTGGGCTGTTAGCCTTTAGCATGAGGCCTTCCTATCTATTAGGGAACCCTCGCACGTTATCTGAGCCGGCAGGAAGGAGAAGCGGTGGAGGCAGGGGATCAATGCTTGGCGCTGAGTCAGCAGGGTTTGACGGTAGGCGTCGGCTTAGCAAAGCTACAAAGGCATGACCAGCCTTCAGGTGAGAGTCTCACACACTGTATAACGGACTAAGTCAACCTCTTTGTGGAGGATGACTTTTCCACCGGGACTGCGGGGGGATCTTCCAACAGGAAACTCTGGATTACTCCTGATATGAAGGCTCTCCTCAGGGAAGAGAAGAGGGCATTCATGAAAAAAGGAGGAGCTGAAGAATGTTCAGAGGGAGCTGAGGAGGATCAGGGAGGGGAAAACAGTTAGAGGATAAAAACGAGGATCAGCTGCAGCAGATCAGCAAAGTCTGGAGGGGCTTTAACACGTATATATATATACACTTTTTCATCATGCCTACCACTATTATATGAATACTCTCATATGCATTGAATGCGTTGTAACTCTGTTATGTACACATAACATATAATGTATTTATTTTTTGGGGAGTTTTTCCTGATCCCATGTGAGGTCCTGGGACAGAGGATGTCGTATGTGTACAGATTGTAACGTGATTTTGGGCTGTACTAATTAAATTAAATTTAATTGAATACAATTAAAACCATTAAAACCAATGAACCCAACTCCAAGGTTTCACCAGAACCTTCAACACCATTGAGCCCATGTGAACCACCACCTAACTACATGGATCTTGGACTACCTCACCAACCATCCACAGTATGTGAGGATACGGGAATGTGACTCCGACATGGTTATCTGCAGCACGGATCTTCAATTGCTGGCCTCGTCACGGACAGGGATGACAGGGAATACAGAGAATTAAACCAGGACTCAGGGCAAACCACCTGGAGTTCACCTGAACAACAAACTGGACTGGGCAGACAACACAAATGCACTCTACAAAAGGGGGAAAGAGTAGACTGGAGACTGAGGTCTTTTGGAGAGCAGGGACTACTCCTGAGGACCTTTTTTGACTCTTTTTGACTCGCATCTTTTATGCATTGGTCTGCAGGGGCAGCAGCATCTTGACTGTCGACAGGAAAATACTCACCAGACTGGTTAAGAAGGCCAGCTGTCTCCTGGGATGCCCACTAGATCCAGTGGAAGTAATGGGAGATGATGGTGGCTAAGCTATCATCCCTGATGGAGAACACCCCTTCAATGGACCCCCATGTGTGAAGGAGAGGTACCTCAGGTCCTTCAGTGGACCCCCATGTGTGAAGGAGAGGTACCTCAGGTCCTTCAGTGGACCCCCATGTGTGAAGGAGAGGTACCTCAGGTCCTTCAGTGGACCCCCATGTGTGAAGGAGAGGTACCTCAGGTCCTGTCCTGCTGCTGCTCACCTGCTCACAACCAACGCTGCTCCCAATAGAACGCACATACCAAAACCAAAACACTCATTCATTCATTCATATGCAATATCAATATTAATGTGTACCACTGTGCAATGTAAATACTCAACATTGTAAAATACAATTTAAAAACGTAATCCTTCCATCCTCCCATATGCAATGATCTGAACCCAAGTATTCAGTTGGTTTATATTGTACTTTAGTTTCCTTCACTTATTCATTACACCTTTACCATCTGATTATTAATTTATTCTTTGTTTTTTTCTTGACTTTTCTCATGTCGGATCCCCCACAGCTGTGACAAGTGAAGCTGTGATGATGTCATGCATACACTACTCCAGTCTGCCACTGTTTTCAGGGTGTATCACCAGAGATCTTAAGGTGTTGAATGATTTACACTAAATTTGGCCACAGAGTCACGTTCAGCCTAATATTGTTCACATTTTTGGCGAATCAACACAATTAAAAGTCATGCAACATCAGCTAATGCCCAGATTAATTATTGTGGGCCATTTGTATTACTGGCTGCTACCGACAAAAATTCTGCCAGGACTCAAGGTGACGAGGTTTCGTACAGTTGAGAGATAATCTAGGCCAAATATCATCAACATATGCAACACATTTTCATCTTGTCCCCATTTAGACTCCGTGCAAACGTACTGTCAGGGTGATCGATAACCACCGCCACAGAGCAGGCCCCCTTTGTTTCCACATGGAGAATTGCCCTAACTACCAATTTTAATATGTAAACGTCAGCTACGATGGATTTTACATCCAGAGCTGGCGGGGTGGTGGATCAGAGCGGGGGGGAGGTCCCGTTATCAATCATGTCAGAGAGTTGGAACAGAGCGGGTGTGACAAACGACCAGGCCCGCCATCAGCTTTTGGGCCCTGAATCTCCCATTACAGGATAAGAGGAGCTAGTCATTTATTATATACTGCGGCCCAGCGTGGACGGGACAGGCCCTGCAAAAGCCTCCCTCTTTTTATGAATGTTGCAGCGGTTGGGGATTCTTCAATCAGTGTTGGTGAATTATTTTCACTGAGCCGTATCCAGGCTCCAGGATTGTGACACGCACAGCTCAGTATGTAACTTACATCGGCGTGCTGTGCTAGCTTGTTTGCTGAGGCCACTGATAAACGCACCAATGCTGCATCTATTTTTAAGCTGCTGTCCCTGCTTGCTCCTGCAAGGCAATATCTTCTCTCTTTCCAAAGGGAGGGAAGAACACCCAACTGAAAGGAAAGAGCTCTTTCAGAAACAGGTGATATTCAGTGTTTTCTCAGATTCCTATCAGTGTCTTCAAATGTAGATACAAACAGTTGTTTCCCCCAATAGGAAAGGATTCCACAAAGGAGAGCTTACTCAAGACAGGGAGTGCTCTGATAAGCAACAGCATGGTGGTGAGGACATTGTCGGAACCTCCGGTTCTGAAAGGCGAAGCATATAATGAAGTGCCCTAAACCGGCATTCTTTCTAATGGCCTCCAGGGGGCGACTCCTCCGGTTGTTAAAAGGAGTCTGAGACGATGATGCTACTTCTCACTTGATTTATTACCCCAGTTACCTCAGCGGTTGTGGTTGAGAGGTAGAGCGGGTCTAATAGAAAGACTGGCGGTTTGATCCCTGGCTCTGACAGCATGAATGTCAAAGTGTCCTTGGGCAAGACACTGAATCCCAAATTGCTCCTGAAGGCTGTTGTTAGTTTAGATCTGGAGGAGCAGGAGACACCTATGGCAGCCTTTGCTCTCAGCGTATGTCTATCTGTGTGAACAGAGCTCTTTGAATGGTCAGAAGACTAGAAGGTCGATTTATCAATGCACATTTATACATTTATTATTTCAACATTGTTAACATGCGTTCTTGGTCTCAATCGCTAGTTTTTAATATTCATGTTCCCGTAGTTCTATTTCTTAATGGCTTTGCCTTCTGAGAGCTGTTGACATTGTGTTTATACCTGTACGCATCCATAGGCATGAAGACCTGTTCGTATCGCGGTCTTTATACCCTGCATGGGCCTCTCCAACGTCCGTACGTATGCAACACATACAACAGTATGGTAGGCAACCATAGTTCTGCTCCAGCTGTGTTCTTCAGCGTAAAGCGTCCTCCTGCAATGCCCTTCCAGCTGCAAAGCTGCCCCGGTGTCGTCCACGCCAGTTTAGCTAGCGGCTTCCCAGCAAGCCTGGAGCAGGCACTTTACGGCTAACCCCAGGGGAGAAAAATAAGTTATTTAAAAAATGATTTCCTGCCTTTCTACACCCACTAACCCCTTGGATTTTGTCAAGAAACAGCCACCTGCACTAGTCTTAGTCATAGACTATGTACACGGCCTGACTCCCTCTGAAAATGGAGAAAAAGTGAGCGCTGAGGCGACTCAAGAGACGCAGCAGAGAGGACAGCTAGCGGGTAACGACCTGAGACGGCACCTAACTGTCACTGCAAGCAGTCTCAATAAGGCATAACTCCCAGCCGTAGTATCATTTTAACCGGAGAGCAGTATTACAATTCACCCCCTGTACGGTTGTCATATTAGTTGTGATATTAGCTATAATTCAATTAAATTCTGTTTATTTTGTATAGCCCAAAATCACAAATTATCCTCAGAGGGCTTTACAATCTGTACACATACGACATCCCTGACCTTTGACCTCACATCGGATCAGGAAAATAACCTTTCACGGTAAAAGAAGGGAAGAAACCTTCAGGAGAGCAACAGAGGAGGATCCCTCTCCCCGGATGGACAGAAGCAATAGATGTCATGTGTACAGAATGAACAGCGTTACAGAGTTATAACACATTTAATGAATATGACAGAAATGTATGAATAATGAGTAGTAGGCATGGACCACGATCCAGATAACCACAAACCATGAAACAGAAGGAGGAAGAGAGGAGGGGGGTGCATCAGCAGGGCCGTGGCAGGGGGCCCATTAGGCAATAGAGACTAAAACCGTCTTACAGGCTGTAAACATGTTTATTTCTGCTGCTAAGTTGTTCATTTTAACATAGAGGTCTCTGGGGGTTGAATCGCTGTTAGACCGGCCTCACGTTTGATGGACGGTATCGGCTCTTCTGCTTCGGCTTCTTTTCTCAGCAGGTTGCCACTTGGTCTAGATTAGTTGATTGAGGATGCTATGAAAAACAAGAATGCATTATTAATCATAGTCACTTTTCTATTACGATTACTGCTATTATTGTTGCTTTTTTTCTATTATATCCACCTCTGCGGTTATTCTATGATTTCTGCTATTATCAGTGGTGCTAATCCTGTTAGTCACATTATATGAATAATTTATATCATATAGATCAGGGCTGTCACGTCAGCATTACGGTTGCCCTCAAAGGGCCGGTTGTAACTGTAACACTGTATAAACTACTCCCTAACATATTGTTAAATAACTGTCTTTGCATTTGATTATTGTTTATTCACCGATGTGAGGTCCTGGGACAGAGGACGTCGTATGCGTACACAAATTAAGGCACAATTAGTTGAATTCAAGTTGAATTCAGAAGATAAGGACGTTGTAGAGCGAGAGAGACATAGAGCGTCTCCCGTAACCACAGTAACGCTCACTCCTGTGAGGTAGACGTGCTGCTGCCAGAAGAGCTGCTCAATGAGTGCTAAGTAATAGATGTGTGTTCATTCCCTGTTGCTCGCTGTGCTGCTCTGTCTTGTTTGTTCGTGCGCTGTCAGTGTTCTCTGTTTGCGCGCCGAACCCCATCAATCCTCAATGTGGATTTCATTGCAGGAGAAAATGAAAGATTAATTGTGGCAAAAAGCCCATTATTCGCATGATTTTTTTCCTTCTTCAGGTTGTAAATTTGATTGATTTGTAAACAGAACTAAGCCCATTAAAACCATCTGACACCAATGTTTATATTATTATATTTTGTAAATGAAACTATTTGTTATTCCTTGCCCCTGGAAATGTTTGGATGCCAACATTGTGCTCCTAACTTGCTTTTAGGCTGAGGTATTGGAAGAAATGTTTTTATTGTGATGGTGATTATGATTGCCACTATATCGTTATATCATACCAAAAATGGATGTGAAGGCATTTGGTATGTGGAAATAATGTGCAACATTTTTTTGTCTAAGACTATAACACATTTATTCAGTATGAAAAACATTGAATGCATACCTGCCTGTCCAAAGTTCACTCAGCAGCTATACAATCACCGAGACTATACTTTAGTTAATATTATAGCCAACTCAGTTGGCTGTAATATTAACTAAAGTATAGTCTTGTAACCAGATTGAACCGGAGATATCCCAATCATTCCATCTGCTATTCATGTCATAGTGCTGTATGAATGTGTGTTTGTCATTTTGAACCACTTTTTGAACCATCATTTGTTGTTTGTCATATATATATATACACACAGCACAACAGTGTGCTGCCAGTTCTTAAAGACATGCTCTTGAAGTGAACCTCAAAATTAAACTTTTTTTTTTTTTCTGTCCAATTATGGATTATATTGGTATATTTAGTGCGGAACTTGACCACATATCTCAACACATATTTGTGTTTTTACAGTATCAGTCTTTACAACCAATTCATGTACTCCTTTCTTTAAAGTATTCAGTTTGTCTAAATGTATCTAATTGTATGGAACAAATGTCCAAACCCTGGCCGTAGAGATGACTGCATTCCCATTAACTGGATGGTGTGTATCCGTTTGTGCCTAATAAAGCTACGATGTAGCTTCCTCATCAGTGTTCCTGCTGAAGCGTCTCCTACCTGACAAGTAGAGCCACAACAATGGCATCCACCCGCTAGGCGTGGTGAATGAGTGAGCCTCGAGTAGCTGGACCATGAGTTGAGAGTGTTTTGTCAACTGCTGTTTCTGAAATATCACGCATGAAATATCACGGCCAACCGACACACTGTTTGGGCTGTTGTTAATAATGCAACGCAGTCCCACGCCTCTGGTTATTGGGAAACAATGCACTTTGCCAAAGGTAATCAACCGTGATGCTACGCATCGCTTCCGATACCTACACAGCTCATCAGAAAAATGTATTCAAACCATAATGGAGTCTTGAAATACAATCAGGTTCTCACTCCTGCTTGTGCAACACAGTCGGGACTGGAGCTTCCCCTCCGGACGCATGTGGGCGTACGACTGAAAGCTCACGGGAACCAATGGTGTGGACGTCTCTGACTTGGTCTGGAATAAAAGGGGGGAGTAAGGACGACCCACATATGCGTTGTATCCTTCACCTTTTATTCCGCCATGTGCAAAAGAAAGGTCCTCTCCATGGATCATCTTTAGACTACGGAATACAGTTAGTGTATACGTTAACCCACCGCGGTACATTTTACTGATCGTAGCACTTTAATATCATTTCACATCAAAACAGTTTACTTGTTTACTATCTTGAAACTACTTGTGTTGCCATCCGGATGTACTCTTGTATTTTTATTATGTGCGGCGTGGGGGAATTGTTTGAGAGGGCCGTTGTGGACGTCCAGGGAGCGATACATCATCTGTGTGAAGACTATGGATGTCTTAGATGCAGGAGTTGTGTTTACTCTGATTAGTGAAATCAAAAGGTAATGTAAAAAAAACACACTGTGACCACTTACGCTTCACCTCAATCATGGAGAGCAAATTGCCAAAGATTATTATGCCACGGCTCATCTGGGAGTGTGGAGCGTGCATTGAAGTGGTGAAAGGCTTTTCATTGGGCCCGAGACGTGGATACCCTCCACAACAAAGCAGCTAATCATTGTCTGGGGAATGGGCTCTCTGGTTAGCGGTATCGACAAACAGTTCCACGCTAATCCCGCAGAAGACGTTTAAGAGCGATCCTTCAATGTGTATCGATGTATTGTTTAAACGTGCTTTGGTTTAGTGTCTTCAAAACAAATGTGCGACCAAACCGTCAGGACTGGAATGTGGAGATGTTTAACATCTGTTCATTCACGTATGCATGTTGAATTAGTCCGGGACCTTGTTGATGACGATAACAAGTCTCATCAGGGGTTGATGAAGATGTCGCTGTCAATAAAGAGAATGAAAAGAAGTCCTGAGCAGCGAGTACAAGCGGAAAACCAGAGGAAGGGGGGGGGGGGGGATATTAATACTATATAGATGAGTTAAGAAAAGACATTCCAGGTACGAGTCCATAACTAAAGATCTCCCTGTTTATAGACGAGCAGATTTAAAAAGGCTCTATTTTTGAGGTTTACAATTAGTAAACCCCTGAAGACGCACATACGCAAAGGATGCATTTCCAACACACTATGAAATCCACACAAACACAAATAAAAACTTCAAATAGCAAAAAGAGAACAGAACTGAGAGGAAAAACCCCAAAAAGGAGCGATGGAATAAAAGTGAGAGATGAAGTATGAACAGTGGCGGCCGAGTCGGTGCCGTCTGATCAT
>NC_046975.1:2862325-2922325 GCF_009769545.1 Cyclopterus lumpus | reverse complement strand
TTTGCTTTCACCTGCTGGGGAGGAGGGGCCCATTTTGAATGTTGCGTTACAGACAAGTCCTGCTCATCGTGCCTTTAAGCATTACGCTGTTTCTTCATTTCACACCTTCTTTGAACGCAGACCTTTCTGAAGATCAGAGACACTTCATCCAGTACGAATCCCTCCTGACTCACATGAAACGTCGCCTGTGTGCCGTCATCTGTCCGCTGCAGCTCTTTGTCATCTTCTGATGGCGTCTGATCTAAGACCCACCGGACCAATGGACGATCCTCGCGGAGCGACCAATCACCGTGGGCTGGTTCATTTCCCTTTGGGAGGGATTTTAGTTGAATGCATCTGAGCCAAATTACAACTCCTCCATCTGCTGTACATCTCACATTCTCTGTAACATTTCCAAACATGAAATCGGCGTAAATGTCGGTGTTGAGTAGGTCGGGGCCGGAGACACATTTCCGAGGGCGTGTGCACAGCGAGCGGTCCAAGAGGACGCGCTGGCGGCATCACGTGCACAGGAAAGCGTCGCTAACAGTAGGTACAGCGGTTATAGTTGTTGTAAAACGGCACACTTTACACACTGAGGGGAAAAAAGCAAACATTTGTCAACATTTGTCAACAAAAAAAATTATAAATCCACCTGAAAGGTATTACATTACATAACATTATTACAATTTATTACATTATTCGTCAAGTTATAACGTGATGGGTTTTTTACTGCATGTCCATGCAGATTTGTTGAGATTACCAGGAGATTATGACATGATCGGGTGCTCCGGCTCTCACAGGGGTGGTGACACACATTGAGTGTGTGTAGGAGCGTGACACACATAAGGGTTGGAGTGGCGTGCCAAGTCTCCAGGTCAGGAGGTCAGTTGCCTTAAGTGGCAGCAGATGGCCGGTGGTTTACTTTTAATTAATGTCAAGAAAAAGAGAGCGAGCGAGCGAGCGAGAGAGAGAGCGAGAGAGAGCGAGAGAGAGAGGGTGAAGAGGTGGACGGCGAGTTGGCGTGGTAGCTCGCCGATCGATCTGCAGCTGGCACAACATTTGCGAAGAACACTATCAACCCCCAGTCCGCCCTGACATGCATATTAAGTCTGCACAAGTTTACCCACACTCTCCACTCAATGCACTGGCACAGGAACACATTTATATGCTAATAGCATACCTCAGCTAATGCTGCGCCGCTGTCTGCAGCAGCATGTGTGTGTGTGTGTGAGAGAAAGAGATAGTAGCGTGTGTGTGTGTGTGTGTGTGTGTGTGTGTGCACTGCCGCCATACAGCGTGCCAATGAACAGTGGGAGGCCGCCATTACAATCAGGGTCTTGCATTTTTACACACAGGACAAAGATTTAGGTGCAATGAAAAGCAGCGGTGTGGCAGATAACTCAGCAGGAATATTACAATACAATCATATTCCCACACTGGAGGGAGAGGGAGGGCAGCTCCGCCCGCTGTCACCCCGCTACGCGTCGCCACACAGTGTGATTGCAAATGTGGTCTTTCACAGATCACTAACTGATGCTTGTGTACACTCCAACCAGACACAGCCTCCCTGTACCAACTGTCCTCGCGGCTCACCAGTGTTCTATTGTTCTTAAAGGGCCGGTTCATCCAAACAAGTCTGGTTCTAGTTCCACGAGGTGCTGGAACTGTTTCCATCATTCCTCTGTGAACCACATCCATTTTAAAAACATAAAATATGATACATACAATGAAAATATAAAGTCTTATAGTATATACATTACATGTAAAATAGATGTAAACATGTCTGTTATCAATACATTTCATGGATTATTCTTAATCATTCCTTATCTGTTTATAAATCAGTTATGAAGGCTTCACAGTTATCGTTAGAGGAATTAGAGTTGTTGACGAATGCATTAAGAATATCTACTCTGCAAATATGACATGCCTCTTTAGTTTAACATCTCAGATTATGGAAAACGACAAAATAATCATAATTATGCAGACGGCTTATCACCAGTGGGACTAGAAGCCAATGCAATGACCAAATCAACGACTGGATGTGCCAGAATGTTCCTCAGTGGAGCCGAGGAGGAACAATTAAAAGTCAGCTTTAAACCGAGTCAGGTCTGGTGGAGTCATGCTCTGAATGCTTCATCACATTAAGACCCTCCAGACCTCTCGGGTCGCCTGGTTCACGTCTGCTTTCTGTCCCCGGAGTCCAAACTAAACACAGAGAAACGGCGTTCAGTTTTAAGCTCCATGTATCTGGAACTAACTGCCAGAAAACGGAGGGTCATCTGCAACTCTCACTTCTTTTAGTCCAGGCTGTCTTTCTGTTTGCTGCTGGCTTTCTTTTAATTAGATGATTATTTATTAATCATTATGTATTGTAGCTTTTATTCTATTTTAGATAGAATAATAGAATAGAATTTCTTTGAATGTTGCCCCCTCTCCAAACAGACAAGGGCTCTAATAAAAAGAGAAACATAGATAGGATGCCAAAGACAAGTTTCTTTGAAGGAAAACAATAGATTTTTACTTTTTTGTGAACAAAAATAAAACCATACTCTAAGTTAAAAACAAAACAAGAGAGGTTGGGAAGTCGCTGGGACAGTTATCCAGTGGGTAGTCACACCCGACTCACCCCCCTCCCTCAACTGAAAAGCACTTTAAACACAACAGCCGGATGGGAAGAGGAAAACCTTTGAAGGGAACAGACCAAAACCGAAGTGTCACCCGCTCCTGCGCCTTGCATTATTACATTATCGTGTTTTAATGCTTGCTGTGAACCAGTCAGCCAATGCTTCTGTACTGCTCAGAAAGTGAAGTGTCACCAATGTGGAATGATCCTTTAGCTTGGTTTCATAAGGTCTACCATTACAGCTGCAACTGTATAAACATTGTATTAACTGTATAAAGAAATCATAGCAGATGGTTTGCTCAAGTGTCTTTCTTACACATCCGTTGGCAGTTATTTGCCCACACTCAATCTGTTTTATGTTTGTGTGTCTGTGTATGGGAGTGTTTGAGGGTAGTCATGGAGGGGAGGGGGAGACTAATGGAGGGATGTGATATAAATAGATAGATAGACAGATGGAGAGATGGACAGATAGAGATTGATGAAGACAGAGAGACAGAATCAGTGATTCTCTCAGCCTCTCAGTTTGACGATCTGTCTTTTTTTCTCCATTCGTCCCTCTCTCGGCCCACCTCTGGCTGCCTCTCCATATTTCACTCTGCTCTTTTCTCCCTCACCCAGACATAACTCAGCATCAAATGGTCCCAGTGTGGAGCACAGTCACCCATACGGCCCATACACATTCATTAAGGACAGCAGGGGCCTCCGAGCATCTTTATTCGCCAACACTCTGCCTTCATTCTTCATTCCACCTCTGCCTTTTGGGGAAGAAACCTGTGAGGAAGGAGAGTGATGGATTATGTGTGTCTGGGTTACAGTAATTTGATGAGAAAGAAAAAGTGGTAATATATTACAGTAAGTTAAAGAACATCAAAAAGATGGAAATAACATGATGAGGTGATTTTCATGTTGAACTTCAGTTTAAGTCTGGCGTAATCTGAAAATGGGTTTTGGAAAATTGTGTGATGCTTGGAGCTTCATAATTCCATCACTCTACTTAATAACAGAGAGGAACACTTTGGGATTGTCTGTGACAGTGAGAGGTTCAGACAGAAATCAATCACATACTTTACTTACTTATGCCTGACAGCCCTCCTGGAGTTTAGGTCTCAAACAAGGACCCAACAGAGTTCTCAGTCATTTGTTCTCTTTTCTGTTGGGACTTCACCATGTGGTTGAATCAAAGACATACACCCCAAATGGCATTTCAAAAGCCTAAAGCGGTTTAGACCAAGCCAACCCCCCATCAGACTTTAACATCTGAACTATGTTGGTACCTCAATGGAGGAGGGCCACATGAACCCTAGTGTTCCCTGTGACCCAGCCCTGAAGTCACTGAGATTATAGACATCAGTGCATACCTTTTCTCCATGCCAATCCCACACAATTCGATGCATATGAAAGGGAAGCAGAACCAACGTTGTTCCTTTTAAGAAACCTCTAAGAACAGTTCTTCATTCGCTGGTCGAACAATAGATTGTTCAGGATCCTCAAGGAAGAAAGGAGAACTTGCCCCATGCTCCCCAACTTTAACCTGCAGAAAGAAGATCATGGAACGCCCGATACAGAGTGGATAAGGCTAGCGGTCGGAGAAGGGACATCATTTGGCTTAACTTTTGAAGGATAAATCCTTTGGCTATAATAAATCATACACAAATGTGGCTGTGCCGTTTCCCTTATTTCAGACACAAGTTCAAGTGTGGCGTCAGAAGAGCGAATGATACGTGCGGTGGCTGCAGCGTGCCAGATGGTGATGAAGGAAGGGAAGGATGGACTCAGTAGGAGTGCACCGTCCTTGTCTTTGGCAGATTGAACTTCCTCAACTGCCCCAGGAAGCACATCCTCTGCTGTGCCTTTCCTTGTGATGGAGCTGTTGTTCGGCTAACACTTTAGGTCCTGCGTGACAATGGAGCACAGGAAAGACTCCACAGCGTCAACTGGAGAGTCACACAGGGTGATGATGTCTGGGGCTGGTCCTTTTCTCAAATCCTCAATCTGGACTGGTAGAGCATTGAGCTCCAACTTGTTCAGGTCTCCAGATGGTCATTCTCCAACCTGTAGTCAAACTCATGCCCACAACAGATGAGTCCAATGAATGTGGTGAAATAGCAGCACACTTATTCAAGACACAGTAAGTAGTAAACTGGCAGTAATATGGAGCATTTGTATGTGTGGGTCCCATTTTTCTCCAAAGGATGCACATGTACAAGCACACAGGTGTTGCTGTACACAGTCGCGTCAACAGTGTGACTCCATTCCACTAATGCAAATGTTTTATGATGTGCTCTACTGTGAAACCTTTTTTTAAAAGTTTATTTAAGGCCGCAATCTGGTAATTCTTTAAAAGGTCATTCCTGTGGTGTGTTACTGCTTTTCAAATGGATTCTTTTACTGTACTTTATGTCTTACCACTGTTCCGTACGGACTGTTAAACATACCCCTTTGCTGTTAGTGTCAGCGCTGAACTACGGTTTTATTTCATCAATTAAATTGCAAAACGGACAGTCGTTAATATAAAAGTGTCATTGGGTGTTATTCTAAAATTCAGTTGGCAGTTGATGAAAACAGCTCCTGACAGACTGCAACATGCACAAACAGGCTGACAGACAGACGGGCCCACGGATAGATTGACAAACAGACAGACAGAAGTGGAGAGAAACAGATGCTGGCTGATCTTTTTCTTGTCCCTAGGGCAATGGACAGATTGGTCTCTATAGATACAGGATTAAAGCAGCATAAGACCATCCTGCTGTTAGGGCATTCATACGCGTGTGTGTGTGTGTGTGTGTTTGTGTGTGTGTGTGTGTGAGTGTGCATCCAAGAGGATTTGTGTATTCACCCAGCAAGTATTTCATAGACTGTGATCAGGATGTCGTCAAGTTCATCAAACCAGAAAAGAGCATACTTTAAGGAAGATGATGTTAATTAAGCTTCTGAAAACCGTTATTAAAGACTTATCAGACACTGGTTACTGATCATAATGCAGGTAACTACTAAGCACATCAAAACGTGTGTGCATGCATGGCTCGCTGTTAAAACATCCAGATGCACATTGGATATGGTCATGGGCCCTAGGAGAATAATCCAAAGGATGTTTGTGAT
Organism: Cyclopterus lumpus; assembly: GCF_009769545.1. Lineage (NCBI taxonomy): Eukaryota > Metazoa > Chordata > Actinopteri > Perciformes > Cyclopteridae > Cyclopterus > Cyclopterus lumpus. The sequence continues at coordinate 2,916,621 of NC_046975.1, read as the reverse complement.
TTCCAAATTTCTGTGTCAACCAGCGCCACCAGTAGGTTCATATTTCTGTGTGAAATGCCTCATTGACTATGAGATGGCTTGCCATGACATTTGTTTCTAATAGTTATGTCACCCTCGTTGTGCCCTATGTGCCTTGAGCACTATGTTCCCTTAGCACTATGTTCCCTCAGCCCTATGTTCCTTCGGCCTTATGTTCCTTCAGCCCTCTGTTCCCAAGCCCTGTGTTCCTTCAGTCATATGTTCCTTCAGTCATATGTTCCTTCAGTCTTATGTTCCTTCAGTCGTATGTTCCTTCAGCCTTATGTTCACTCAGCCCTCTGTTCCTTCAGTCATATGTTCCTTCAGCCCTATGTTCCTTCAGTCCTATGTTCCTTCAGTCATATGTTCCTTCAGTCATATGTTCCTTCAGCCCTATGTTCCTTCAGCCCTATGTTCCCTCAGCCCTATGTTCCCTCAGCCCTATGTTTCCTCAGCCCTCTGTTCCTTCAGTTATATGTTCCTTCAGCCTTATGTTCCCTCAGCCCTATGTTCCCTCAGCCCTCTGTTTCCTCAGCCCTATGTTCCTTCAGTTATATGTTCCTTCAGCCTTATGTTCCCTCAGCCCTCTGTTCCTTCAGTCATATGTTCCTTCAGTCCTATGTTCCTTCAGTCATATGTTCCTTCAGTCCTATGTTCCTTCAGCCCTATGTTCCTTAAGTCGTATGTTCCTTCAGTCATATGTTCCTTCAGTCATATGTTCCTTCAGTCCTATGTTCCTTCAGTCATATGTTCCTTCAGTCATATGTTCCTTCAGCCCTATGTTCCTTCAGTCCTATGTTCCTTCAGCCTTATGTTCCTTCAGTCATATGTTCCTTCAGCCTTATGTTCCTTCAGCCTTATGTTCCTTCAGTCTTATGTTCCCTCAGCCCTATGTTCCTTCAGTCGTATGTTCCTTTAGTCCTATGTTCCCTCAGCCCTCTGTTTCCTCAGCCCTATGTTCCTTCAGTTATATGTTCCTTCAGCCTTATGTTCCCTCAGCCCTCTGTTCCTTCAGTCATATGTTCCTTCAGTCCTATGTTCCCTCAGCCCTATGTTCCTTAAGTCGTATGTTCCTTCAGCCTTATGTTCCCTCAGCCCTCTGTTCCTTCAGTCTTATGTTCCCTTAGTCCTATCTGCCCTTTCAACCTCAAAAGTTAGATAGACCTGCATTTGTATCTCATCATTCAGGTCTTACAATACATGGCATTTACATCCATCCATACACTGAGGGGGCTATCATGCAAGGTGCCTCTCTATTTGTTTCCACACATGGTGAAGCCCGCGCAAGCTATTAGCATGGGCTATTAGCATGAGCTATTAGCATGGGCTAAGGATGCTGCTGAGGGATCATGGGTAAAAGGGAACATTGGTGAGCATGCTCACATGCTAAACTAATACAATGAGCATGGCAACTATTATTATTAAACATCAGCATGTATCAAGTTAGCGTTTAGCTCAAAGTGTTGCTGTGCCTAAGTACAGCCCTGCATGGTTGTAGGTGGTTTCTCCCAACATGTGTATTATTTCACAGTTGATACTAGGTTTCTGGCTCACTCGTAAAAGTTGCATAACGTATCTGTGGCTCCACGGCCAATGCAAACATGTGTTTACTCATTTGAAGAGAGTCATTAATACTATCCCTATTGTACAGACTTATTGTCCCATGATCAGTGGACAATAAGTCTGTAGATGAAGTAAACCAGTTTAGTTTCACCCTGTGCACCATCGCTAACTTCATCGAGCATTATTGTTCCCTCAGCCCTATGTTATCAGTCTAAATGTTATCAGAATGGGCGTTTTAGACCTCTTAAGTGGGCTGATGATCATTGACATGGGCAAAACCGGGACCCTTAGACAGGATGAGATTCGTGGGATTTGTGTATCGTCAGGATTATTATTGAAGTGGGCTCTGTTCCACGAGGTGGACCAATGACAGATATGTAAAACATTTCCATATTGCTGAGACGACACCGCTGGTGTGGATCGACGTGCTGCGAGCACTTTGTTTCGTATCGGGTAGCGCTGTAGAACCCTGCATGAGAATGAGCTGGCAACCCCCCACCCCCCACCCCCCACTGCAGCCACGAGCAAACACTCACACCCATCTGTCCCTCTCCCACTCCAGACCACCGTAGTTGGGTTAGCATTGAGCCCTGTGCTCTCCCAACACTCCGCCCCTGCATCTGTGTAGGCAGTTCAAATGATTCACACCATCATTACGCAGAGGTGCCCCTCACTCGCGTGTGCGTGGATGAAGGGTCACCAAACGGGACTAGATTGTATTGACGCTTTCAAATTGTTTCCAAGTCGACACACACACACACACGTTATGCACATGTTGATGAGCACAGGCAGCAGCGCTCCTGCAGTGCCATGGATCAATACTGTTTAAAAAGCCGTGCTGTGCACAGGCAGGAGGGCGAGGTGAGTGCAGGGAGAGTGCTCTAAAAATGCCACAGGCCTAATTAAGGATTACTCTGGATGAAGTCCTTTTGTTTTTAAAAAGGCAGAGAATCGGTCCCGTGAGGTTTCCCACAGCAAAATGGCTCCCCGGTGGATCTTTAGCGGGCTCTGATTTAGGGAGACGGGAGCGTAACTAAACGCACATCGTCTTAACACAGCAGTCTACTGTAGAGGCCGGCAAACCGTGCCCACGGGCCAGTTCTTGCATTGTTTCAGGAATTTACTTTGGCCATAAAAGCATGAATATACCATAAAGCTTATTTAAATACCAATCAAAGTGATATGTGTGCTACTTCCAGGTAATGATCAGTCCCCGATGGGCAAGTCCACACTATTGATGAAAAATGAAGCCGCTTCATTCTAATGAAACACAATCTTTGTTTCGAAGACAACGTCGTCATCTTTCATACTTACTGCATCTCATAAACACACAATGCAATTGGAATTTATATTACTGTGGCTGCAAGAGTCGTTGTAAAGAAGAGACACTTACACCAGACAAAACGCTGGCATGGGTTAATCATGTGAATTGTGAATGGATAGACATAGAGGCTATTAGCAGCATTAATTATTAGCAGCTAGGCTGTATAGATAGAAGGATGGACAGAGGCACTGACTGACTGACTGATCTTCTATCTTTATATGTATTTATCTCTTTGTATGGACTCAACAGAAAGCCATGACTCATTCATTGACCTCAGTTTCTCCATCAGCTCATATCCAGATCCGCCTGCCTGCCTTCTGAATGTTCCTAATTACATTGTGACAACTAGAAGAAACCACAAGACAACGTTATTTAATAAAATCTAAATGTTTTATCTAACTTGTTGAGAACCATACATCCGATCTGCTTCGCTATTGGTCGGTGTACCTCCGGGGACCCAATGACATGATATTGACATGAATACTAGATTTTAAATCACATCGACAGGGACGTTCCCCAGAGATGTCAAATCAAGCTGCAAAAGATATGGCGTCCCCATGGCTGCATGTGCAGGCTACTCCTTCTCCAATCGGTACGTCTCGTTAGAAGAGAAGATGTCAGCTTGGGGCCTTTGACGGAACAGGTTCACGTCTTGAGGAAGACATTTATTGGCTTGATTTCCAGACACACATACATTCGTTTGGCGGATTAGTTTCCATTTTCTCATCTCACTCTCAGACAATAAATACGTTGCCCAACATGCTCAGTGGGTTGGTGGTTCCATTGCCAGTTCCTGTGCGGTCCTCCGAGCGCAGTGCTGATGGGTTGAAAGATCCTGTGTTGAATTTCAAAACATCCTCTTTGGATACAAGTGGTGGGGGGCTTAAGGGGCTCCATTGGGCAGCAGAAGAAAAGGACTGGATCTTTTGAAATGGACCTTTTTTTACTTTAGTAGCCATTTCCATAGATCATAATATAGTTTTGCAGCATCCTACCGGGCTGCAGGCGGGTGAAATGTGAGGAAAAAATAAGTACACAATTAAGTAGGCATTGATGTATTTATTCTGGCATTGTGGGTTTGCGAAGCAAATAGTGTCTTAATACCTTCAGGGTCATGATTTATACATTTTCAGAAAACACACGGGTGGCTTTAATAATTTGAAGTGTCATTGTAGAGATCGATACAAGAATAATGATGTTTCTGTACTTCCAACTGCATCAGAGTGTCATTCCCCCACTGAGAGCTGCAGCATGAATAGATACAAAGGACTAATTGTTGTGTATCCGTACACCGAAACGCTTCAGTCGGAAATGCACTGCGGCTTCCATTTCGCTGATATCGATAAACCATTTTCTTTTTTCTTCTTAGAATCCTTTATTCGTTCTGATTGTGCAGTTTATGGAAATGTGCCGCACCAGAGCAACGCTCCTTGTGGCCTTGCCCGGCCCATGTTTCTATATTACTGCCTTCCTCATGCATTTTATTCACTCTCGTATTGACATCTCTGTGCTGTTTGTCCTCCTTCATCGAGACGGAAGCTCGCCGCTCTCCTCCTTTCACACTGCAGTTACACTTTGGTTCTAATCGTCGTTGGCAAAATGCTACGTTTGCTTCTCGGGCACGCAGCCTGAAAAGAAATTGGAAAACTGTAATAACAAACAATAAACAGGATCAAGGAAATTATAGAGTAGCTAATGAACACAACACAACACTATGGAAATCAGAAGCCAATTGTATGAACAGTCCAACACAGCAGCCTGTGTGTGTGTGTGTGTGTGTGTGTGTGTGTGTGTGTGTGTGTGTGTGTTCAGGGGTTACCATGATAGAAGGAAGGTAGTGCTGATATGAATGCTCAGATTTCCCAAGAGACAATACAGGACTCAGCCTTTGCTGCTCTCTCTTTCCCTCTCTCTCTCTCTCACACACACACACACACACACACATATACACACACACACACACAATGGGAGCTATACAGTCTAGAGTCTTCAATGATTAATGTCCCAAGCCAAGCCACATCACAAAGCCAGCCCAGCTGAATGACAAGCCCCAACAGCTTGGAGAAGCCCTGGTTGTGTGTGTGTGTGTGTGTGTGTGTGTGTGTGCTCCTCTATAAAAGTCATCAATTATACATATTCCCTTTGAATCAGAGCATTTCTAAAGAAAGGACAACGTCACGCTGTTGTTTTTATTAGGGTGACTCCGATGCTATACATAATCATCGTGCACCAGTTGTTGAAACATTTGATCAATTCAATTCAGTTTCTTTTGTATAGCCCAATATCACAAATTACGAATTAGCCTCAGAAGGCTTTACATTTTGTAAACATACGACATCCCTGACCTTTGACCTCACATCGCAAAGTGATGCTTCTTTGTCCCTCCACGATGGATCAGTTCAACTGAATGTCTTCAAAGCGATCGCTGTTGATTTGTCCAAACGTGTTGCGGAGCAGACCAACAACTAATGTCAAGTTGGACCAAATGTTTCGTGTTGAAAACCTGCCTGTCAAGAGCAATAGATTTCGATCGTGACGATTGTTGTCAAGTTCCTACGTGGTTTCTTCAACTTTTGCCCAACTTGAAATGGCCTGGTACATGAACCCCAAAGGACGCACGGGACAAGTCTTTCCTACACAGCTCAATATTTATTTATTCCTTAATTTTTTAGTTGTTGGCTGGTTGGTTCATCAGGTCGAAAACCTTCAAAACACAAAAAGTTATACAAAAATGGAAATAAACTTTAAACAATTTCAATCCAACAAATGAATTCAAACAAGAAAACAACAACAGTATTGTTACAGTACCAGTGGCTTCTTTGTCTGTACCATAAGTTGAATCCTCCTTGCCTCTCCTGAGAGACCCTTCCAATCGCAGGTGTTCCAACTTAAAGTAAATAGCAGCCTGCACTGGCCTGCCGGTGGTGCATTATGGGATTTGCAGTCTTTTAGAAACCTGACGAATGCAAAATTGGAGAATTCCACCATTTTGTCTCAACAATTGTGGTCGTTGGAGATTTGATGTATATAGTGCTGATGTGGATTGAACATCAGCAATATATACATCAAATCTTCAACATTTATGCAGTTTCTCTCCTGACTGAACAAAAGACCGTCTCTTATTTGAATCATCCAGTTCTATTTTAGAATGAAAACAACACACATATCAGTATTTATTATCTTTATCAACTTCAAAGGCAACCATAATCTATCAATAAGAATCAGTAACTGAAATTGAAACCTCTTGCCATATGTACTAACACATAGTTCAAGTGTCAGAGACACACACAGTGTGAGGGAACATGTTGTCCAATGGAAACTTTAGCAAGGGAAACGTTCTTGTTTTTAACTTCAGCTACCCCAAATACCCCCAAAGACCCCCAAAGACTCCAAAAGACCCCCAAATACCCCCAAAGACCCCCACATACCCCAAAAGACCCCCAATATTCCCAAATACCCCCAAAGACCCCCACATACCCCAAAAGACCCCCAAATACCCCCAAAGACCCCCAAATACCCCAAATAACCCCAAATAACCCAAAAGACCCCAAAATACCCCCAAAGACCCCTAAAGACCCCCAAATACCCCCAAAGACCCCTGAAGACCCCAAATACCCCAAAGACCCCCAAATACCCCCAAAGAACTCCAAAGACATTCCAAGTGCTTCAGAAAGTCCTGATGGAACTGGACATGACCGGGTTTCAAGTAAAATTTTCACAAACATGCCACACGTAAATAAAAAGGTAATGTGAAACATGGTTGTCTGACTGTTCTTGTTTATGTATTGTACACTGAAGTAATTAGATATTGTTGTAAGTGTGGGGTGAATGTAATTTTGATTTTAAATGTATTAGATGCATTGGGTTTATTAATAAAGTACATACATGTAATATATTTTAAATAAATTGAGTTTATTGCATGAATCTGATTATTATAATTATCAAACAAGTAAACTTTAATAATACTGAATACTTAAACCTGGTTATGAATTTGAAACAAATTTGATTTATTTATACTAAATGCATGAACCTGTTTATTGTGTATTTAAAACACATTGGGTTTATTAGTGTTACTACATAAATGTAATTGTTGATTAATTCATGTTTGACAAACAAATATAAATCACATTATATTTATGAGTTTGTTGATGTTAAAACTGTATTCCAAATGGATGAAAAATCAATTAAAATAGATGAATCTTAAATATTCTCGTGTACCTGTTGATTGGTTGAGATGGTCGTGGTGTTTCAAAGCCCTGATGGGAATAGCTGCTCCTCACATACTAACACCGGGTTCTACAGATGAGAAAGAACCCAGAGGAACATCAGCTTGACAGTCACAGGCACTAACACGGACGGTAAAAATCCTCCATACTAAATGAAGAGAAATATCATTAGTTATGGTCCTCTAGTGTTATCTATCCATGCAGGCAGTTTGGTCTCCAGCCTAATGCAATTTAGTATTAAACATTTAACAGCAACATCTATTTCCAAAAACAGGTTCCTTGTTACTCTGGATACTCTTTATCCTCACTGTAGTCGGTTTCTACTGGACCAACCTTCTACCAAAGAAATAGTCCCAAAGACACTATGGTGTGTTCACTGGGTTATCCATCCGACCCAGGGCACTGGCTTTTAAAGAGATGTTGCTTTTTTAAATGTTCAAATGTCAATAGTTAATGCTGTGAGCACCAAAAATGAAATTCCTCTGTTACACTCAAAACTCCCAGATACAGATCTTTAATAACCTGAGGGCGAAAATACCAAAAACGATCTCCATCAATAAGTAGCATTAGAGGGAAGAAAAAATGAGTTTTCTTTGTGATTTAAGTGAACTGAAGTCTATTAAGATCAATTTCTGATCGTCAGAGAAACATCTTCCACTACTGTCTGAACCCTGTGTTCAGTGAACTGATGATGGTATAAATAAATATATATATATATATATATATATATATATATATATATATATATATATATATATACATACACACACACACTCCCAATAACAGTTACACATGATCAGCTTACCTTTGCCAGTGTCTGTTGAAGAAAGTCTTGTACTTTTCTCCTTCAGTGGTCCTTCTCCTTCTTCTTTTGTGGCTTTCCTCTTCACTATCAGACTGGGGACCCGTTTACTTTCAGAGGACCTTGTCTTTCTGTAAGGGTCCTACCGTCATGACCGGCCTTCCTTTTATTGCAGCATGTCATATGAGAAGATGACGCTGGACACCACCGAGTAATAAAACATATGCAGCGTGTTTCTGCTGACGTTGAACAATCTAAGTCTCCTTAGAAAATACAGGCGGCGCTGACCTTTATTTTTAGCCTTGAAACAAGCTCTTAAAGGACAAAACACTCTTTACAATATTGCCATATTGTGGAAAAATTCTTATTGAACTTGGATTTTCTTTATGTTTCTGACAAGTAGTACTGCATGTGAAAGTCATCTTGATGTCCAAACTGGATTTTGCTCACTACTATTGTGTCAGATCCTCAGATCGGTCATTTACTATTGGACAAACATTACCTGTCATGTTGGTTTCAGTGTTTTCTATTCCTAGCTTTCCTCTGTAAATGGTAAATGGACTCTTCTTGTGTCACGATGTTCTATTGTTTCAACTACTCAAAGTGCTTCAACACAACTCATTCACCCTTTCACACCCATTCACACACTGATGGCCGGGGCTACCATGCACCGTGCCACCTGCCCATCAGGACTAATTAACCCATTCACACCCATTCACACAGCCTACGGGCACAATTTGGGGTTAAGTGTCTTGCCCAGAGTTAAATCAACTAGCAAAGCCCGGGATCGAACTGCCGATTTCTCTGATTGAAGGACAACCCAATCCACCACTGAGCCAGAATCACCCTGTGAGGGCAAACTCCCAGTGAGCCATTTTCTCATCCACTCTAACCAGAAAATATATGTGAACAAACTTGACCCCAGTGAGTGTTATAGTAAAGAAATGAGCCATGACAGGGGGAAAGTAACTTTTTCTTGACAGGCTAATGCTTAAATAGAAGGCCTGCTTTGTTCCATGCTGCCATTGTGCTGGCAGGCAGGCAGACGGCAGGCCTGGCTGCAACATGACAGATGTATTGAGATGTAATGGGACTATCACTGGCAGAAAACAACATGTGTTATGAGGCCCTGTTGTGGAGTGATGGCTGATGTCCATTACCGGACTGATTGTGGGGCTGGGGAGATTTTACAGCACTGTGTCTACAGCAATATCAGCTTTGTGACTCTGACAAATGGGCAGGGTGTGTCACAACAGCCAGCGCGCTCTCCCAGAGATAAAAGCAGAGAGTCATAATTAAAGAAGAGACAGAGGGAGAGATAGATGGTGACGTTAGGCAAACCAAACCCAGAGGCCGAGATTGAATGAGCTTTTCCGGTGTGTCGCTTCCACCTCGAAAATGATTGAGTTTAAATGACTTCATATTTTCAGTTTAATGACAGATTTGGTTCGATTTGATCATCATGTCTCTTATTGCCTTAATGTTTTAGAACATTGAGACTGAGAAGACCTTGAGGTTTTGATACTGAAAACTGCACTGAGGCTTGATTGAACCAAGAGGACGAAGGTTTTTAAAATCCCGGAGATTCATCATGGCTGCACTGAAGGTATCCTCCATCATGACGGTCATGAGTAGAACTACACCATTGCCCTTTCAGTACAACGCTCACTTGTCTAGATTTGAGGGATGACCTTGCATTGTGTTGTGGCAAAAGGGATGGCCCTAGTCAAGCACTGCTGTTCTCTGTGAGCCTGCACTTGGAGACAGCGGTGCTACGAGCGACACATTCTCACTCCTAACTTGTCAAATACCAATGCTTAGTCAGTGGCCCTACGCTTCAAACTAAGATGTTCTAGGTACCCCTCTAGAATCCGGTTCGGATGTGTCAGGGACGGCGTATCAGTTTGGTCCGTCTCTGCTTGTTACATGCATACGGTCTCTTTATTCAAAATAAACTTCCAATGTAGGTTTAATTTGTTTTTAGGTTCACACACAACGTTTTGTCTACTTGGTTAGGAAGAGGCAACATTTTTTTTTGTTTTACGTGAAAATACTACGTTTCTTACGTAACTGGCATTTTAGTACCAAAGTACCAAAGTGCCGAAGTTGCAGTTACACATGTGACACAAACAGCGGTCTCAGGGGTGAAAGTCCGATGTGATTGGCGGATGCAACCCCCCCTCCCACCTGCCTTGTGTGGACTTTCTCGCTCTTTATACTCGGTAAGTTGCTCTGGGTGTCTCACGCCGACCAAATGGGTTCCAATGAAGTCAGTTGGAAGCCCCGTGGAGGCGCCTTGTCTCCATAGGCAGAGGGGCTGTGGATACGTATGTATCACTCCCAAATAAACCTGTCTGGACATTTGAAAGAACATTTGTATGAATGGGATTCATCAAAATGTTCAGACAAAGAAAATAAATGAAATCTAGTTCTGATTGTTATAATGATATTGTGTGAATGTGAATTCTGAGGAAAACTAAATGACATTGATAGAGCACAGCTATGCCTGCAATTTGTATTTAATCTATTTCAAAACATTGAATACTGGAATGTTATCAAAGTCTACCTGAATAAATGCTCTTTTAGAAAGCTATTATGTTCATTTGAAGTTTTTCTTTATTCATCCTTATTTTTTCCACTTTATTTCAAAGACAGCATCCTCGTCGAAAAAAAACGATTGTTTCAGTCCTGGCCTTTTTCCCCTTGCATCACACATATTGCCAGCACCTGCCACAGCCGATAATTATGTAGTGCTCACAATTTTGTTCTCCCCAGTGCATCAGTTGTGTTTCATGTCACCACCATGTGCACTCTCACTGAGCTCCAGCGACTGCACTTTGCAATGTGCAGCATAAGTGACAAAGATGACACGGGTGCACTGAACGCACATTTACAGAGTTCTCCTCGGAGCCACTCAAGCATTCTCTGGGTCCTGGGAGACTCGACAATACACCCAGCTATGCTATCTTGATTGCCACGGTAACAGCTTCTCTCCCTGAGGACCAATCAGCCAGACTCTTGGTCAATAAAGCAGACTGTTCTCCTGCCTGGCTGAACTGACCCTTCACAATTGCCGCTTGACCTGTGTCAGAGTGCAGACAAGAAAATACACACCAGCAGCAGAGACTACCCAGTGTCAGCCGACACATCCAGACAACTCAACTGCCAGGTGAATGGACGGAGAGGAATGGAAGACAACTAAAAACATTTGGCTGTGGTTGTTTTTAACCTTCTGCTTCACATCGATTCATACAAACACTGTTTGAAAGACACCTTACATTGGAGACATCCACCCTAAATTTCAGTATCCAATCGAAAACCCAGCGCTGGAGTCACTAACTCTTTTCCAATGGAAATAGCTAGTACAACAAACACCAGAAGTCCCCTGAATCTAGCAGGTCTCCATGTCATGGGCATCCCTGACAGCACCTCCATTCAGGCCTCCCTCCGAAACCTGGACCAGTCTGCATCTGAATCCCAGCACCGAGGTCATGGTACTCAGCTGGAATAATGTGTTCAGGGTGAGCCATGGGTTTTGTTTATGGAATGCCAGATCGACAGGTGAGAGCACCAGTCCATTTACGATCCATAACACAAGCAGAGTGAGTTGAGAATGGCTGAAAGGATGAGATCACAAATACATAAGGTCAAAATCTGTTTCTCACACAGGATATGACGCAGTCAAACCACTGCTTCTCCCAGATCTTAAGGAGCCAGGTGAGGTGAGCCATCTTTCCTTTTTCATTTTACACAACTACTTCTATCACTGTGTGTGTGTACAACTCCAGACGTGCTTTCAAGGAGAACCTGAACATGTGTGTATGTATTCATACTTGTAGGATGTAGCATGTCGAGTCCAACAAAAACAGCCAGATGTAGGGTTGGGCAAGCCACTGGAAAGTGTAGAGCTAAGCTAGCTAAGAAGCTTCACTTTGTTAAAGGCCCCCCCCCCAGAGAAATGTAACATGCTAAGTTATAGCAACGTGGAAAAGTAGTTCAACGACATCCAGGCTTTTTATTTTTATTACATTGATCCAATACTAAGCAGTAGCACATTGACATAATCAAACGTGTACGTTCATGGTCGTGTGTGGAGGACCTCGGCCTCAGCGACTCCCTCACGATTGATTCCTCGACCCTTCTGTCAAGCAAACACATGCTCCCCTTTTCCCCTTTTCCCCTTTTCCCCTTTTCCCCTTTACCCCTTTCTGCAGCAGAGACGTCGTCCATGGAAGCTACGTGATGTCCCCGTCAGACGGGACGTGCTTCCGTGGGCTACGTATCCACGTCTGGGTGTTGCTGGTATCACTTACGGTCTGATCCGTAGCAATTTTACTTCAGCTCCTATGCGCTCGGGCTTCAGAAATGCTTATGGAAATGCAACTCATGTGGACGCTCCCTCACTACTGGATCAATGAAAGAGCTAAGCTACTGACAGGCTATTCGATTCAGACCTAAGCAACGCGACCTACATGCTACGGAGAACTGTAGTTACACTGGTAACACGTTCTTTTTAATGATGGAATTATGATCATAAATACAGAAATTAGGACCCGAGTAGGCACGACAAGGAGAAGACAGAAGAGATGAATAATGCAGACGACCACACACACACACACACACACACACACACACACAGGAAGAGAAGGGATGCGAGTCAAATTACAGATACAAACCCTGAGGGAGTAGCAACCATATCACAAGTCCAATGAGAGAGAAGGAAAGCTACATTAATGCATCTTTCATGAGCTTGGCCCCTTTGGCCCCGGAGTCCCGCAGCAGCCCGGCAGGCCGGCTGCCTCCCTGTGGACCCGAGGACTTCCCCCACTGTTAGCCCTATGGAGCGCATCGGGGGACGGGGAGAGCTCCGGCTCTCAGATGCTATCAGATTACGCACCACAACCCTGGGCTAAACGACAAAGACAGGTGAGTGTGTGTGGAGAGTGCATATGCATTCATCTGCATGCATCCCAGTGTGTGTGGAGGGTTCAGCGTGTCACACCTCGACAGACTCCACTATCAGTCTTCATCAGTCCTCAGTTAGTCTCCTTCTAATCCCTCTCATGACCTGGAGGATGACTGGTTAGAAACCCAGCCTTGGTTCTTGTTATTAATACTCTAAATGTATTTATAATGTAAAACAGGACTACAATTGTTGGCATGACTGGGTTTTGAGTTTTGCCACCAGGGTTCCCAGCATACATTTCCAGTTAGCCGTCCTCCTACCAAAACCGCCAAGGAAAATAAACTTTAATGTGGTGAAAGCAGGAGCGTTGGTAAATCATTCATATTGATTCATGAATGTGTTTAATGTGTACAGTATCTAGTGTCCACAGCTGCTTTATACAATGATATCATTTCTGTATAAAAGCTTCTCCTTCGGTTCATGAGACGCCTGGACGTTCATGACGGTACCTGAAGAGGACACCAGGCTACGGGATGACCACACAGACCTCGACACCCGTCACACTAGTCGGTTATTACTGCATATTCTGCTTGATTATGAAAGAGACGTCGGGGCTCATCAAAGGCACTTTATGTACAACTCTGAGACAACTCTGAGACCAGGGATAGGACTGGCTGAGAGCATTTATTATTAACCACACCTGCTGATCAATGTTCACTTCCACCGAGAACTAAAAGAGAAGGTGCACATGTCTCGAACATGTACACACATCTCGCAAGGTTTCCAGATCCAGTCCACAGACACGACGTAGAGTTTGTCCTCATGAGAAGCAACGGTCAGACTCTGTGTCTCCGCTGGAAAGTCTGGAAGAGCTTTGACATTCACGAGAAGCACATTTATGGCCATTTGAGAGAGAGAGAGAGAAAAAAAAAAGATGTGGTCTTCTGGAAATGTGTCTTTTGGAGGCTTTAGTCAAAGAGTCTTGTTGCAAAAGTGATAAATCATCACGATTCGTCAACACCGTTTTTTTTTTTACAAACGTATTACTCATTTAACATTACACATTTTTGCTTCAGCAGTAGCCTCTCTGTCACTCACGGGGCTCTGGAGCCTTGTTGAGGCAACACTTTGCTAATCCGCCACGAGATGTGTAACAATGTAACAATAGCTCTGCCTGGCTATCAGCCGAGCATTTTAGTGGTTTTCCACTCCTTCAATCTTTAATGGAGTTGGCAGATACAACAGAAAGTAAAAGTTTGGTCCCGTTTTTTTATGGCAAATGTGACCGCTGGACTGTTTTTGCAGTCTGTGTTTATATGCCACATACAGCCGATGGATGTTTTTACATGATTGACAGCACTGTTGCTGTAACAACATGCTCTGGCTGTGTGTGGGAGGGAAGTGTGCCTGTAAATGTTGATGACAGCTCATACTCACACCGACGACCATGAAACACTTTGAATATACCAGCAACTCTGTTTTTAACTCTTCTCACAATATTATTTTTTTCCCCTGAAAGTCACCACTCAGCTTCACATTGTATCAGAACACATCATATGAATTATGAGAGTCCCATTGCAGTGAACATACACATCTTCTGTCCTGCAATTTAACAAACTATTTCAGGTAAAAGCATTCCAGACACACCCTTTGAATGGTCAGGATGTGCACTTCAACAGTGAAGTCCTTGAAGCGCGGCCAAATCCTGGAACGTAAGACCATTCAACCCTCTTTCTCTAGAAGGTTACCAATCTGACAAAGTGAGGATGCATGCGCTTCACTGGCAATATTATTATATTGTTAACGTTAATGCACAGACGGATGGAGCTGGATTGTATTTCACTGACGTTATAACGTTACCTTATATGATTTCATGTGACGAATGAATTAAATGACAAATTAATTGATCCATTGAAGTATGTACCTTTTTCGGTGAATGACGTTTTTGAATGATATTTTATGTATTATGTTAGAACCGGGCCCAACCAGCAACCAGGAGCAACAAGACCACAGGGTTAAAGTTAGCTGAGAGTAGCATATCACTTAGCTTCTTAGTCCAGCTGGTTAGCCTGAGCTAGCTTGGTACCTGAGAGTAGCATATCACTTAGCTTCTTAGTCCAGCTGGTTAGCCTGAGCTAGCTTGGTAGCTTCGAGCTAGGTGGGCTTCATTCTGCTCCTTCTCTTTGCCCTCTTCCAGTCCAGCAGGTTGTGTCTGGAGCGGCCCACTTTGAACTTCACTTTCCATGTGTTACCCTGCGTATGGTTTCAGCAGCCCAAAATGCACAGTTTAACATTTTGGGAAGCAACCTTCTTGACTTTCTTTTCTTAAGTGACATAAGAGGAAGTCATGGTTATCAGGAGGAAACAGACAACTTGGCTGTCCACATGTTGGACTCTGCCTGGGCACCTGCAGTACACATTTACCCATTCACTCACACTCGTTCACACACCGATGCCACAGCCTGCAGGAGCCATTCGGGGTTCATATCTCAAGGACACACAATGGCCGTGCCCTTAATCTTTGTGATAGAGATGTTGAGTACATCAACATGTCATAGTTTAATCAGTTCACTCCATCTTTAGTTTTTCTGTCTTTGTTCCAGTGGTTCTCAAACTGTGGGGCGCCGAGGTATTTCAGGTGGGGCGCGGGGGGCAGTGAGGAGAACTTCACATATTACAAAAGTATGTGTAAATGTTTACGTTACGGCGTTCACAGATTACGCTTAAGCATGCGCGATCGTGACGTCCAAGGTCCTTTGCGAGTCCCGTGTAGCTTAGTGGTGCTAAATAAAGAGCTTGTGAGGCTTCTGAGCATTTACCTGACAGAACACGGGCTGAAATGGGAGAGTTGTGTGGTGGTCAGACCACGGCAGGGAACAGGAAGGGCTTTCAGGCGCTGATCAAGAGTCTCTCCAAATGTGGAATGGACACACTGTCATTCACAGAGAGGCGCTAGCAGACAGACAGATGAGCCGTGAACTACACAAGGTTTTGACCGATGCTATCAGCGTGGTCGTGTTCATAAAAACAAGACCCCTGAACGCACCACAGTTTTCACTCTGTGGAGACGGGAGCGGAGCTTTCAGCTGCTTCACAGCGAAGCTCGGTGGCTCTCACGAGGGTAAGGGTTGTCTTTGAGCTCAGACATTAAACATCCGTCATATGCATGACTTATGTCATACAGTACAGTACAATTTAAATTGTATACATATTATCCATAAACATATTATTCTGCAAAGAGGAGGTGGACTCAGTTCATTATTTATTTTATCTTTGTAACGTTACACATGCATATACTTTTTGGAGTCAAATTTATTAATTAACATTATTAATTTGCTGATGTATAATTTCAATGAAATTGGCCTATCAGTGACATATTTGGAAAGCTGAATGAATCTTCATCTTCAAGGCAGAGAGCAGCACCTTCCTCAGGAAGCTGGAGATGTGGGACATGTGACTCCATCAGGGGAATTTTGATTCTTTTAAGAATCTGAGTGAATTTGAACTAATACTGATACAACTTGATAGCTCACACATATCTGCACTCATTTGGTTTTGCACCGGTTGCACGTTATTGTTTTGGAAAGATATTTAGTGTAAAACTCTTTATTGCCAAATATTTAGTTTAGTTTAGTTTTTCACAGGTTACACTTTGAAAATATATTCAGTGCCAAACTTTATTTGCATTGTTCTAACAAAGTGATTGCACTTTTTATTTGTTTTTGTCTGATGGAGCAATCTGGTTTACTTGAAAGTGATAGCAATTGTCTTTATTCTATTATTTGCAAAAGCACAGATGGAGGAGTTACAAAAAGTTGTTATTTCAATAAAAATTCGGCGTGGACTATTTTGTTACAATTTTGTTGGGGCACGAACATTTTTCTTCCTCCAAAGTGGAGCGACCACTGGTTTGTTCCAACTGTTCATGCTTTCTGTGTTATGTGCACAGCTGCAGGACACTGGAAAAGGCAACTTTATTGCTCCACAGGATTCAAAACAGACAAAACAGGCTCACACAAGACAAACCGACAAAGGAGAATGACATGAACAGGACTTAAATACAGAGGGCTGGTGCAGGTGATTGGACACAGGAGGAAACAATCAGGGACAGGGCAGACAATCACAGGGACAGGAAGTGAAGAGAAACAGAGGACACGAGAGACAAGGACTTCAAAATAAAACAGGAAACACGACACAACGATACAGATCCTGACATTCTGCATGTTGAAGGTCGGAGACATGGCAGTGGGTTGTGTGGGGATTGGTGGGGTTCCTTTTAAAACTGCAATAATGTGATCATTACATATGTACAATACTTATATACACTTGATTGGTTATGCCATGTATGGGGAATGCCAGGGGAGAAGGATGCCTGAGTGCTCATTAAGTTTAATCAGTTTTCCTCAGCCAGGTACGCTTAGCTTAGTGTTGATGTACTGTGACCTCTCCAGCTACTAGTCCCCACTCAGTAAAGACTGGTCCTAGCTGGACTGAACCCCAAGCCAAGTCCCAGGAGCCCCTGCTGCCGATGACCATTATGTTATTTGTTGAGATGGATTTATATTTAAGGGGAACCTTGATCACAGCTACAGTTAAATCAAATTATAAACATTGTTGTTAAAAAAACTCTAAAGTAACAGCTTTGGATGGGAGAAACAATCTTTCCATAACATCAACCAAGTAGCTTTTGTTTCTAAACAGAAAAATCAGAAAAGGTTAAATGTGAATATTTTTGAATCAGTGATCACGATCAGAAAAGAGAAGATTCAGATTCAATCTGCATTACTATTATTATTATTCGTCTCCTCTGTTGTGGTTACGAAATTCACAGATGAATTTTACAAAGCACAAATTGTCTGTATGAATATGCACAAATATGCAGCTGTGATTCATCTACTCATTTAAAAGTGGCGACAGAAGCAACAGATTTGTGTGAGGTCACTTCTCCTGGTGGCCCAACGCTGTAGAGCACATTGCCTGCTGGTTCTTTGTTGTTCCCCAAATGGACTGAAACAGATAGATAGATGTATCTATACTTTATTCATCCCCAGGGGGAACATTGTTTCTAGCAGCAGCAAGAAAACATAAACATATTAAATATGAAAATTGCTCAATATTCACACAATAGAATAGAAAAGCAGAGCATTATATTTAAGAACATTAAATAATAAAGAAAATGCAAAATATGCAAAGTGTATATGAAGTATATACAGTGAAATAGAAGAGGTAATAATTGAACTAACTAAATGACAAAAGCGGTGCTAGGGTTATTGATGTTGTTCAATTTGAGGAGGATCTGGCCAGAGGTGATTTATTATACAGTCTTATAGCAGTTGGCAGGAATGTTCTCCTGTATCAGGAATGTTCTCATGTATTAGGAATGTTCTCCTGTATCAGGAATGTTCTCCTGTATCAGAAATGTTCTCATGTATTAGGAATGTTCCCCTGTATCAGGAATGTTCTCCTGTATCAGAAATGTTCTCCTGTATCAGGAATGTTCTCATGTATTAGGAATGTTCTCCTGTATCAGGAATGTTCTCCTGTATCAGAAATGTTCTCATGTATTAGGAATGTTCCCCTGTATCAGGAATGTTCTCCTGTATCAGAAATGTTCTCATGTATTAGGAATGTTCTCCTGTATCAGGAATGTTCTCCTGTATCTAGAATATTCTCATGTATCTAGAATGTTATCCTGTATCTAGAATGTTCTCATGTATCTAGAATGTTCTCCTGTATCTAGAATGTTCTCCTGTATCAGGAATGTTCTCCTGTATTAGGAATGTTCTCCTGTATCAGGAATGTTCTCCTGTATCAGGAATGTTCTCCTCTATCAGGTATGTTCTCCTGTATCTGGAATGTTCTCATGTATCAGGAATGTTCTCCTGTATCTAGAATGTTCTCCTGTATCTAGAATGTTCTCCTGTATCAGGAATGTTCTCCTGTATCTGGAATGTTCTCCTGTATTAGGAATGTTCTCCTGTATCAGGTATGTTCTCCTGTATCTGGAATGTTCTTGACACTTAAAAAAAAAAGAAGAAGAAGAAATGAAAGCATAGATACCTTCATCTACACAGATATATGAGCAGAAACCGTACCAGCAAATGTATGTAGGTCATGTGTAGAGCACCCCGGGGCCTTTGTAGCACAACGCATTGTGAAGTCAGATAAAGGATTATTGCCACTGCCGTTGGCGCCCCGTTGAGGGATCAGCCGCAGGTAGAAGGTGGGTGCTCGAGCTGTGAGCGGCATTGTCTCAGACCTTCTCCACGTGGGCCTCCAGGGTTTTCAGAGGGACCACTTAGCATAAAGCAGGTCTTTCTCAGACAGGTAAGCCTGGCCGGTGACACGTGAGCTACAATGGGTGATCAAAGAGATGACTTGACCTTATCGGACAGGCCAGTGTGGTCATTGTCAAGAGCATCCATAGGATCGGTGTGGCTTGCTGCTAGTTCAGAGGTCTGAGTCCCTTTCAACCACTTTACTTTGTCAGAGGACAGGGTCACTCTCTTATCTGTATTCAGAACACACCGTTTTTAATGGACATTTAAATGTTTTCCATGAACACTTCAAAAGAGTAGTTCTTACAAAGAATCATTAATGGAAAGCAAAAGTATTTAAAACATGATCCTACATTGGAAGGCGAGGGAAACGGTCCTGGTTCTCCCGTGTCCACCTTCCCTTCGAGCAAGCCCAGCAATACGGCCTGGGCCTCCAGCAGCGGGGTGTCGGTGTCGGCTCACAGAGGATCGGAGGAGCAACGAGGAGCGGCGAGGAGCAGCGAGGAGCGGCGAGGAGCAGCGAGGAAGGGCGAGGAGCGGTGAGGAGCGGCGAGGAGCAACGAGGAGTGGCGAGGAGCAACGAGGAGCGGCGAGGAGCAGCAAGGAAGGGCGAGGAGCAACGAGGAGCGGCGAGGAGCAACGAGGAGCGGTGAGAATCAGCGAGAATCAGCGAGAATCAGCGAGGACCAGTGAGGAGCGGCGAGGAGCGGCGAGGAGCGGCGAGGAGCGGCGAGGAGCAGCGAGGAGAAGCGAGGACCAGCGAGGAGCAGCGAGGAGCAGCGAGGACCAGCGAGGAGAAGCGAGGACCAGCGAGGACCAGCGAGGACCAGCGAGGAGAAGCGAGGACCAGCGAGGAGCAGCGAGGAGAAGCGAGGACCAGCGAGAACCACCGAGGAGCAGCGAGGACCAGCCAGGAGAAGCGAGGACCAGCGAGGAGCAGCGAGCAGTAATCAAAGTGAGAGAATCGCTTATCGGCATCAGATTCCGTGAGGTCCACGAGCCTCAGAGAGCTGGAGGCGTGTGCTAAAGGAACGGGGCAAAGGAAATGCAAATTCGCCTTCATGGCGCTGCCGGAGTGACCGGAGGACCGTGTGCAACACATGTAATCACTGGGCACGGACACAGACGTGACCCTCACAATCACTTCCACACTTGTCATGGCTGCCGCACTCAGTGCACAAGGGCCATTATCTCCTGCAGTGCTCCGACCATCAGGGTTCCACAGCGTGACGGTGACTGTCTGAGGGTGAAGTGAAGCACATGTGAGGCACATGAAGCACCTCGGCCATGTATCGCTGTGCCTGGACGAGGACACTCGGAGAGGTCATTATCCGACTTTTACATAAGGCATTGATTTTCTTCAGCGTTTTGCCCTTTTTGTTCCGTTTAAAAGCAGTTTTTCGTTCACGTGACATTTAGATTCAATCTGTTTCTTGCACATGACTACTTTAAAAGGACTAGTGCTTTTATGAAATAGTCTTATCTGCTTTTCTTTTCTTTCTGAGCATGAGGAATGCCAAGCATTTTTTTCCTCGCTCCTGTCACATATTTCTGTCTGTGGCCTTGTTTTTAAATTGAATATAAAAGCTCTTCTATAGAAAGAGCCCAAGCATGGCTAAAAAGTAGAGATAACTTAAACAGTTACAATGCCATAAACCAAAAGTTACATTTCTTTGACCATTTCTTTTACATAAATTGGCAAACAATGGAGAATATACATCCAACATGTATCCAGGAGCACCAAGTGGACTCGTGCTTTACAACCTCTCTTGTCCTCTCCTCACTGTGTTGAGCAGCCTGCAGATCAGTCGAGGTTTCACACAAGTTCTACGTGACTGTTGGCCATAATTTAATTTTTTTTCCAATATCTGTTTCGAGTAAATTATTTATTTGGGGCAAAATGTTAAATGAGGCATGTAGAATGCAATATTTTTGATGAAGTCGATCACAATGTTTTGAATGAAAGAATTCTTCATAAATTATGTGCTTGAGGGCCGTCGGAAAGATGAACATCTGACAATAATCACTGGAATCAAATTAGTTTTTCAGTATTGGACCAATTATGATTTTGACCTGATGATGGTGCTGGATGAAAAGTCAGATGATCACAAAAGTTAGTTGCCAAGACATTTCACTGAAACGATGTGTTCGGAGAGAGGGTCACTGAAGTCAGTAGATGCGAAGCATACGTGTCTCTATCCAATATCTTCCATTTCTCATTCATTTACTAAATGTATTTTGCTCATCACCAATAGACTTTCAAAAACTATTTCATGTACATTCACGTGCGTTTCTTGAAAAAGAAGATGAACGACCCCGAGATGTCAGCCTCTCGTGCGTCTCCTCCATGTGGAAGACGATGTTTCTAAAGACACTTGCCAGCAGACTTTGAGCTGGAGAAGAAAGCTGAAAGCCGAGCGGTGGTCTCTGCACACAAACACAACAGCGTCTCTGCTGAGGTCGACCAATGACAAGAGCCTTGTGTGCCTGGGTGACGGTGATCAGGACCACCGCTGTCCCCCCACCGCTGTCCCCCCACCCCCCACCGCTCAGCCCGAGAGGAGCTTTCTAAAAGGATGAACACCTTCACATGTAACACAACAGGACTACGCCGCCTCGACTTCCTCCCACACGTCGGAAAAATAATGCATTCAATTTCCAACTCGTTGCTGGTTACTGTTCATGGTCAAGTCTCTACAGCTTCTTCCTGTGTCCGTTTTTTTAAATAAAGAAAACGTGTTATTTTATATGATCATATTTAATAAATAGCAATAATGGACAGACAAGAGGACTTAAGGGAGACACATATGCATATATAACAAAAACCTGTGATGTGGCAATTCATGGTCAGCATTTCTTCTATTGAGAGCTCATTAAAATGCCCCTTATGATAACACTTTATGATAAGGCTACATCAATTAATAATATTTAATGCATTATTAACCCTCACCCTCACCTAACAGTTAATTTACAGAAGTTATTGTGGTTAGTAAGCATTTACTAATGGTGGTCATGTCAACTAAGGTATTATTCATACATTATTTCATGTTTGTAAAAACACGTTAAAATTAGTTAACAAAGTCATACGCATTAAACCTTTCCAACTGTAAATTAATTCATGACAACCATCTATTATATGAAAAGTCAAGGCAATGTTGGAGTGCCTTTAACCTGCATTCTCTCTACTGACCACCAGGGGGCGACTCCTCTGGTTGTATAGAAGTCTATATAAATGACTCTACTTCTCTTGATGTATTCCCTCAGTAAACATTGTAAACATTAGTTTTTGGTCTCAATCTCTAGTTTCAAGTCTTCTTAAATACAGCGTGATGTTCATTTAGTAAATGATGGTCATGTAGAGTCAAACAGACCATAAACAGGGGATGCTTTAGGGCGGGCTGTGTTTTTATGTCATTATAGTTAATTGTAAAATGTTGGTTGCCTAAATAAATGTCTTATTCATCTGGATTTAGATCCACCCTCTTGTTCACTTCTATTTTTCCCAAAAGAAACAAGCTTCTTGTGATATTTAACTGTTAGTTAATGTTTATTACTTCATTAACTAATGTTAATAACCTGTTTTAAAACATTAGGTTTTTTTCCCTTTTGAGCCAGTAAAGTGTGTTTTCTTACATTGTGTAAAAGGCCTGGTGGTAAATGGAGAGTATTGTGTCTGGTTCACTCATTCCGTAACTGAAAGTTGGACTCTACTTATCTAATGTGCATTCCTAGCTGTGGTTCACACGGCGATATTTCATATTGTGTGAGTCCACTCAGTGGAGCTCTCAGTTCTCTGCTTCACATTGAGTCCATTCCTTTATTCGCCGTCATTACTCAACGTTACTTTTGTTCTGATATGACGAATCATTTCAATAGCTGTACATTTTGTCATCTGCCCGTGTCTGCGTGCATGGGTTCACATCGACATCCGCATGTAACCAAAAAGATGCGACAGATAATAATAATAATAATAATAATAATAATAATAACTTTATTTATATAGCACCTTTAAAAACAAGGTTTACAAAGTGCTCTACATAGAAGCAAGGCAAAACATAACGTGAACATTTCAAGTTAAAAAAAAAAAAGTTTAAAAAAAAGTTTTTAAAAAAAGTACACAAGTAAACATTTGAGAAAATACAGGAGGCAAAGGACACCATGTCATATAGGCAATGGACACAATAGAGGAATAGAAAAATACAAATACAAAATAAAGCAGAACAGACAAATTAAAATAGGGGAAACAAAGAACTGCATAAAAGGACGACGTCACTTAAAAGCAGTTCTATAAAAATGGGTTTAAGAAGTGATTTAAATGATGGTATGCATGTACCGGACCCAGAAACATGGCCGTATATGTCAGAGCAGGAGCCAGCTGGTCGCGAGTTATTTTAAGTTACATATAGCTAGGTTAGTATGTAACCACGTCACATAATGCGTAAAAAACATAACCAAGTAGTTCCTTTTTAACGTTACAGTCATATGTTGTTTCGGGGTCACTGGCAGACGACCTCTTCTGTTGCTAAGTTACGCAGACGTGTTGTTTCCTACCATGTCAGCTGCCAGTGTCTCCGTCTGGGCCCCTTCACACTGCAGTTGGCTGTAAAACCTCCATATTTATGAGAAATAGCCTTGTGTCACTGCTGTCTGGGATTGTGGTTTTTGAGAACTTTTACCACATATTTATCAGTTGTGTCTAAACAACAACAACAACAACAGACAGTCAACAAGCAGAAACACAGACAGAAAGACAAACAGATTAGGAGCAGAATAACTCTGACCATCACAGAGAAATGCACTGCTGGTAAGAACAGCCGGGCTACTGGTGACACAGCCCAACGCCTCGCAGCGTGACTTCCTGTGGAGACGGAGGTTTGCTTCAAGAAGACATCACATGCATGCAATGAGAAGTACATTGACACGTCCAGAACTGAAGCTAGAGGGGAACCTAGTTTGAAGCTCAGTGCCACTGACTGAGGCATTAACGCTCGCTGCAGCCGGGAAATGGCAAACTTAGAAAGCCTCTCGGGGGGGGGAGGAGGGGGGGGGAGTCGGGACAAACACACACACTGTGAAGCAGAGAAGTGACAGAGGTGTGCATCACATCCCTGCAGAACGCACTTTACATTGTAAGGTGTAGAAAAATCTTATGCAGATGTCATTAAGCTCAAACCTGCGTGCAGTCTAATTAGCTGTGTGTATGTATGTGTGTGTGTGTGTGTGTGTGTGCATCAAGGAGCAGCAGTCTGTCAGGTTGACTAGAGCGTGTTGTAGTGATTTGTAACTCTTAAGTCTCGCCGGCTGCTTCGCCACTTTCAATTTACACCCTCTTCTTAACGAGCTAACCCCTGAGCTCCCATGACACCAACCCCCCCCCACACACACACGCACGCACACACACATACACACATACCGCACAAACAGCCCTGTACTATGATTACCCTACCATGCCATCCCCAGCCCTCAGAACTTTGCTTTCTGACAACCTTGTGTGCATGTGTGTGTCTGCGCATTACGAGCGGAGATGAGAAAATGTTATGCTCTGCTGCCCCCCTCCCCCCCCCCCCCCCCCCCCCCCCCCCCCCCCCCCCCCCCCCCCCCCCCCCCCCCCCCCCCCCCCCCCCCCCCTCCCCTTGTCTACACCTACGCCGCTCTGCCTGCTGGGGATATCGGCACAGAGCAAAACATTACTGCTGTGATTTCTAACACGCATTTACTGGAAACTTTCTTAGCAATTAAGGGGAAGGAGGCTCGAAGAGAGGGTGTCGCGTCGCAGATGAAATGCAGCAGATAATGAGTGAAGGCCGAGTGACACTGACGCTCTGTTTCTTCATGGAATGCCCCCCCCCCCCCCCCATACTCTGTTCCTTAATCGTTTTAACTCGTCGGATGCGTGAAGAGATCATTGTCTTTGGTTCTCAGACATGAAGGAGCCTCAGAGGAAGGCCTGAAGGGGAGGGGGCACTGCAAGGATGACGGGAGTTCAAAGGTCACAACAGACTTTTTAAGACCTCCACGCCCCCACCCAAAAGATATCCACTGCTCCAAACACACATAGGATTCAGCATGCCCGTGAAGACATTGGACTGTCCGGGTTCAATATACCGGATATATATATATGTATATATAGATCTATATATACATATATATATATATATATATATATATATATATATATATATATATATATCTATATAGATCTATATATATATATATATATAGCCCCCCACAGTAACTGTGTTTACATTCTTTCCTTGACAAGTCTCGTGGCGTTACACTCCGGGTTATTTCGGTTTCTTTTTCTCCCATTATTACTGATGACACTGAGCTGTGCCGCTGCTCTGTTTACGCTCTCTCAGTCACTGCGATGGAAGCCGTTGCCGTGGTGAGCGGAGCGCTGGCAGCGGAGGTGGCTTTGCTCCATGTGTAGTGCTGAAAAGGAGGAGACCACTCAGCTGGGCTCTTTTGTCCTCGCTACCAACAATCTCCAGCGGGCCAATCCCAGTTCTCACCACCTCCATGTGCTGCCGGGACACCTCGTTACATCTTTGAAGTGTTGCACACCAGCTACAGCGAAACGACTCTTCACAAAGAACGATTGTCCCTGAACACAGCCAAGAAGGTTGACCAGGAAGTAGATCCCCCGAGCTACAATACCTTTTCAGTAGAACTCAGACAAGCCTTATGAATATGCAGAGTATATGTTGGTTGTCTGGGCTCATCAGTCCCCACAATCCACAATGATACACCGAGTAAAAAAAAAAAAGAGGTTTGCTGGATGCAACGAGAGGATAGATTGCCATGTAAGTGGAGCGATATACTCTCATGTTCGTCGCACTGCTTGGCCAGATATATATCATTTTGGCCAGGTCCACAGTCAGCCAGTCAGAATGGATGTGAAACAGTGGCCGCCTCCTCATCGAAACAAGAGATGAGGGAACATCTTGCGGAAAGTTTTAAATATTGAAAATATTGACACATATTTTGGTCCTAATTTTAGATGTCGCAGTAGACGGGATTGCTTTCAAAGACACGTTTTTTTCTGCATAGTCTATGAAGACACAGAGCTCATTCTGCTTCGTCTCCCAGTGACTGACATTCATGTAATCTGTGTGAAGGAACAATGTCTCCACTGTGCCGCTGTCTGCTTCGGTCTCATTACCAGCCATATTCATTTAAATGTCCCCTTTGACCCCTGGATCCTGAGAGGAAGTGGAAATAAATTAAAACACTGTGCTTTCAATCAGCACAGGAAGCCCCTCCCCCTCCATAATCACTTTTATTTCATTTCCTTTAATTAATCTTCCTCTATAAATCCTAAGCACCAAGTCACATGACAGGCCAACAGGGAACAGATTCAATATCTGGGTGGTTTTGATATTCCTACCACTTTCATTTTAATTTCAAACATGTAACATTGCTCTTATTTATTAATAATCAATCAGGCTTTGGCAGCAGTGCAGGTGGAGTGACTGTCCCCGAATCCGGTTTCTTTTCAGTCTTCTCTCCTCTGAAGTCCACCTTCCGTGTGTCTTTAACAGCCTTTAAATGTTTAAAGGCTGTTGCATTATCATATACAAACCTACACTTGAATTCATAATGGCTGTCTGTTGTTAGAAATGCCTTAAAAGCGATGAGTCACCAGCACTATCAACACATTCTCACTCGCAGCTCGTCAAATACCGACACTAAGGCAGTGCTCCTCTTTAATCTGTAGCGCTTAAGGCACCCCTCTCGGGTCAGTGTCGGAGACATCATGTTACTTTGTTTCTCCAGGAAGAATGTCCTTGTTTGTTTGATCTGTGTGGAATATATTGCTCTGAATACTACGCTAGGACCCTTAAAACATTGGCCCTTGGTAACATAGGAACTTGGAAACATAGGACCGTGGAACATAGGGCCCTGGAACATAGGACCGTGGTAACATAGGAACTTGGAAATAAAGGACCCTGGAACATAGGACCCTGGAACATAGAACTTTGGAAACATAAGACCCTGGTAACACAGGACCTTGGGACATAGGTATAGGACCCTGGTAACATAGGACCTTGGGACATAGGTATAGGACCCTGGTAACATAGGACCTTGGAACATAGGACCCTGGTAACATAAAGCTTTAGTAACATAGGACCCTGGTAACATAAAGCTTTAGTAACATAGGACCCTGGTAACATAACGCTTTGGAAACATAGGACCCTGGTAACATAGGATCTTGGAACATAGGACCCTGGTAACATAAAGCTTTCGAAACATAGAAACCTGGTAACATAGGACCTTGGTAACATAATGCTTTGGAAACATAGGTCCCTGGAACATATGACCTTAGAACATAGGACCCGGGTAACACAGGACCTTGGAACATATGACCTTGGTAACATAAAGCTTTGGAAACATATGTTGCTGTAATATAGGACCTTGGAAACATAGGACCTTGGAACATAGGAACCTGGAACATAGGACCCTAGTCGCCACATATAAAATGTGCCTTGGCAGTTCTATCTGAACACATGATTCAAGGCTGCGGCCTCATAAACATTTACGTGGGGCTGTACTCTGACACAGCGGCGCTTTGAGCTAAATGCTAACAGCAGCATGCTAATCAGCCAATTTTCAGATTGGCTGACATGGACGGGAGCAGAAGTGCAGGCCGAGGTAGAGAGAAAGACCAGGATCAAATTCTGATCCGTTCTATTTCTATTCCCATCAGCCCAGACACAGATCCTTCTCTGTAAACCTGAAGTGAACTCTTTTCTCTTTCTCTAGCTACTCCTGTCAGTAATTCGTGACAATTCCCCGCTGTTGCCGAAATGCATTGTGAAAAGGGTTAATTTGCAAATATGCAGGAATGTATATCACAACAGATGTGTGTCCAACCACAAAAGCAAACAACATGGAAACTTCCTTCTACTCGTTTCCTCGCACCCCCGATAATATATATTCACGCAAGAAACGCACATTTTAAATTCTTAAAATATTGGGCTCATTCTCAGCTTGAGTCATGAAAAAGTTTATTGTGTGGGAACAAATGGACAAAACCTACTCCCAGAAGAGAAATTCCTCCGAAACATCCTCACATGTTTGAAGCTGCCCGGGGCAACACAACCTGCTATGTGCATTTCATTACCAAGAAGAAGAAAAAACTTTCAAATCCTGTTAGGACTGCATGTGGGCAGCAGAGGGTTTGTTAACGCGAGAGAGGGATTTCAATGGAGTTCCTGTGTGTGTGTGTGTGTGTGTGTGTGTGTTCCTCAATATGCTTGTGTGTGTGTGTGTGTGTGTGGATAATGTCCAGCTAAAGCAGGGGGGTTCTCATAAGTCATCATTACAGCCGCCTCACACTGAGTGAGCAGTGTGAGGCGGCTGTTGCTGGCAGACACTGCTGCTGCTGCCAGCCCTTCTTTCTACTTAGCGTTTATCTTCCATTATGGCCACAATGTTTCATTTGATTATGAATGTCATTTATGTGCATTTTTAGACGGAAAAAGGTGAAGAATGGTCTGCTCTTCGGTAAATGCTGAGAGCGATAAGAGTTTGTCAATGCTCTACTCCTGATGCGTTCACTCAGCTCATCCCGAGCCGGTATTTCCAAGCGATCCCACCTGATTAGATTGTTGGGATTGGATTAAACTCTGATCTGATGGGAAAATTGGGCATTTCAAAGCAGGGTCCAAAGAATCCTGAATGTGTATATTCAGATTTAGAATTTTGGACGAAATGCTGCATTTGGGTATTTTGAAACCGGATCTGGATCAATTTAATGCCAACATGTGGATTTGATGTAGATTGACAAATAGCCTAGGCTTCTTTTGTACAAAATCTTGTGACCCAAGATGTTCAGTACATTTAAAACAAATTGCAACTAACAATGACATGTCACAATGTGGCCTCTGACTAAACTATCTTAACAAGTTCTACAGAAGTTGGGCCGTACAGCACAGGGAGCAAATGAAACAAGCCTCTCCTCCAGCAGCCATGCAGACCATGCTTCAGCTGCTCCTCAGCCAGGAGGGTTTGTTCTGCTTCCTGCTCAGTCTCCATTTACAGCAGCTCTTCATACGAGTCCTCACTGATGGCACTCTGGACTACTCACCTCTTCCTGTAGGGGGGCTGTGCTGGTCCTTCTCCCTCATAAGTGACAGTCCCCATTGTTCTCTGATATACGATGCATACTACTCTGTAAAATAATCCATGAGACACCCTTCACTGACTCTCGGGAAGCAGTTTGTGGTCCCTGCCATTGCAATTGCAACATGCTTGTTTTCCTTTGAACCATACAGAGTTTTATTTCCAGTTTCCACAACAAGCTAGTACTCCTTTCAAGTTATTGCTGTACACTTTTTGGAATCAAAGTCTTGAAATGATTCTGTCCACATACAGATGCTACTGGGCTTTTATTTTGAAAACAGAAACAGGTGTGACATGTTCTACAGATATAAACATTTAAAACAGTAGTAATGTTGCTGGTATGATGTCAATATATACTGTCTAAAGATCATCTTCACTGTCAGCAGGATGTCAGGCTGCTCTCCCTGTTAACATGGCCGCCGAAATAAAGAGCAAGATGTTTCATGGTCACTGGTTAGACCGAAACAACGGCGGAGTCTATAGCTGCTAGTTGTTAAAAGTGTTGCCTACTACTGTCCATTTTACAAGTGAATAAAGTCAAAGAGCCTCTGATGACGTTCTCCACATGAACACAGATCACACAGTTGGAGCATCTGTTCGACATGTAGCTTGTATGGTAAACCATTCCCAGGTATCACTGCCAAATACAAGTATATATAAATATTGGGCCACTTGTTAAGCCGTGTCCACCATACGAAGACAGTTAGCAGAGGCATGCATGTAAAGAAGATCACCATAGTCCAACACAGGTAAAAAAGTAGCAGCAACTAATCACTTTTTACACAAGTCGAAAAGCACAGCTTATTTAGAAAATAAAAACCCAGTTTGAACCTCAACTTTTTAACCAGGTACTGCACATGTGACTTAAAAGTGAGGGAGTCATAAATCAAAATACCCAGATATTAATAAGGGTCAACAACCTCTACCTTACTTCCTTCAAGAGTGACCACCGAAGGGATATTCTGTGGCTTACTCCGACAGTTTGAAAACAACATAAGTTTTGTCTTATCTGTATTTAAAACAAGTTTTAGTTGAAACCACATTAAAACCTTTTTGCAAGAGAACAATTGCCTGCACAAGAGTTGTCGCACAGCAATATATCACAGTGTCATCAGCATAATAGTGACAGTTAGCGTCCACCACATTTTGGTCCAGATTATTTATATAAACAGTAAATAAAAGTGGACCTAATACAGAGCCTTGTGGCACACCTTTACAGACGGCTGCAATATCAGAGGATAGACCCTCATACCTGATGCATACCTGGAGACCTATTCTCCAGGTAGCTTGTGAACCAAGCGACCGCTTGTCCCGAGAGCCCTGAGCTGAGGAGCCTCAGCCTTAAAACATCATGGTCAACTGTGTCAAATGCACCATGTTACTTCTTGTCTAGAGCAACAATAATGTCATTTACCACTTACCTTAGCAAGTGGTACTCTCCCATCAATTTTTAAACATGCAATCGTACAACTTCTTTTAAAGAAACCTGAGCTTGATCCTTCTGTTGTTTCCAATTTTGTCTCTCTGACGTTAACTGCTGGATGGCACAACATTTTCTTCAGCTCAATAACTCCAAATCAGAAGTCATATCATTCAGTTCCCTAAACAATAACACCAGTCTCATCAAGAGTCAACTTGTTCCCCTGGCTGCTTATTTAAAACCTGTTGCCTGAAATTTGGGTGTAATGTTTGACTCTCAATTAAATTTTAAAAACAGATCAAAAAAATTCAATTAAGAATAATCTAAAAATTCAAACCCATACTGTCATGCTCAGATCTGGAAAAAGTCATTCATGCACTCATTTTCTCAAAGGGTGACCGTGCTTTTGCCATCAGAGCCCCTCGACTTTGGAACGGCCTACCTGAGAGGATAAGGCTCGCAGAATCAGTAGCTTCTTTTAAATCACTTCTTAAAACCCATTTTTATAGAACTGCTTTTAAGTGACGTCGTCCTTTTATGCAGTTCTTTGTTTCCCCTATTTTAGTTTGTCTGTTCTGCTTTATTTTGTATTTGTATTTTTCTATTCCATTATTGTGTTCATTGGCTATATGGCATGGTCTCCTTTGCCTCCTGTATTTATGAAATGTTTTTTGCCTTGCTTCTATGTAGAGCACTTTGTAAACACTGTTTTTAAAGGTGCTATATAAATAAAGGTATTATTATTATTGTTTCAGTGCAGCTGTAGTAATAGTATGTTTTTTTCCTTAAGCCTGACTGATAGGTTGATAACATGGCATTGGTGTATAAGAACTCCTTCAGTTGTTTGCTCACAAGAGCTTCAAGGATTTTAGCAAGTACAGATAAATTAGATATTGGCCTACAGTTATTTAAAATCGCTGGGTCACCACCTTTAAACAGCGGGAGAACAAATAGCAAATAATTATAATAATATCGCTGAACGTATGAGACATAGTGCTTTGGAACTGGTTGTGGGAACAATACAAATATATGAGTCTGTACATTCTTGGTTAAAGGCTGTGGTTAAGCTTTCCACGTTCCTCTTTTTGGAGCAACATGTGAAATAACTTTGAGACAAAGCCTTGAACTCTTTTCACCGCATTGTTTTTTAACAAAAGGGTAATCAAATATGCTACTCAATTTAATTTAATAACAAAAAAGTAGAAAACAAGAATGTCTATATAATACAACATTGCTGAAGTTTATTACTTGTCCTCAATCATTTATTCAGCTGACTTTGTAAGACAGATACTACTAATACTACTATGAGGAAAATATGTATAGGTACTGCATGTTGAGAAGAAATACACAATAATTATACACACATGTTGCACATCTAAAAAGAAAAGACAGTGAGAGAGGATTTGACTGCCTCAGTAGGAGACACACTCCCTGGCTGGCTATGCTGTTAGCTAGCTAACGTCACAGAGCTTGCTTTGCCAATTCTCCAGACCTGGTGACAACAGACCAAATGAAACATTATCTGAGATGTTAACAATACAATAATCATGAAGACAAAGCAATACTAGACACTGTGAGTTTATGGTGATAAGCGTGACTTCTCAGTTGATTTCCACATGGCTGTTCTCAGAAGGATGACCACCGAAGCTGAACTGTTCAAAGTTGTCTCGTTCAGAAACAGCCGATTACGGTCACTCATAAATTATTAGTGGGCTGTGAGCAGTTTGATTAATAAAAATGTGCACTCATCATAGCAGAAACATTAGCCTATAATCAACAGTATGATGTAGACGGATAATGACTCACAAGCCTTAAAAAAGCGTATTTCTACCACTTCACAGAAAATACTGTATTATGCTGATAAATTACAGTTATCCGCCGCTCTGGTTAACTGACGACATAACCTGTTAATTTACATGCGGACGATGAATATTTAACTGTTTGTTACAGTTATTATGAAATACTGTGAGATACTGTTGCAAATACACCGTTTATTTGCAGCAGTTCATGAGCAGAGCAGTGTGTCACAACACAAACAACCTCAAAGTACTTTTATTAAGGAAAATACACTTTGTACAGCTGTAAATATCGCTTTACTTTTTACCTTATTACCTTTCACAATAAAAGCCCCAGCCATATACAACTAACCACTGCTTACCAGGGATAACTTAAATTCACTCAGCATTTGGCTAAGAAGCAACTCAATAATAGCCTACAATATGTATTTATCACAAAATGCACGTAGATATGTATTATGGATGGTACACCAGCAGATGCCGGTCGGACCCAATTTAATTGCATATCAGCAACGTCATTATTAGCAATGCAGATTAAATCTTTCGTTTTGCTCATAAGCTTAATATCTAGTCTTCTCGGTTGTCCTGGATAATGAGAAAGGGAGTGGTGAATGAGAGAAGGATTTCAGACAGTCAGGTTTTTAAAACAATAACTTTATCTCTCATTCCCTAATAGGTCAACACTGTCTTAGAGGTTTAGTCAACAGTAGAAATTCAAGTGTCAAGGTATGCAACCACCATTGGCTCAATGTAGAGGGTTGAAAGGGGGAGAGATGTGAGGCACTGATGCTGCGCGATGTGAAAGGGACGTGTGGAAGTCAGTTATTGTATTCTTTATCAACACGGTCTGCTGCCACACACTTGTCATAGAGGACCATGGAGGACAGAAGCCTTCGGGCTGTGTTGTTTTCATCCTGTGTGATGACTTAAATTCACTCATCATGTTCTTAAGTGTCAAAGTAATCCAGTGATTCCACTGCAAACGGGAAGTGCCAGTAGCTAATTCTGTATATTTGTAATGGTGCCAATTTGCCAGAATGCATAAAAACTACAGCCTTTAAAGTACGGGGCTAACGTTGTAGCCCACAGCCGACTAACTGCATGACAACATTAAAATTCCTGTTTACCTCCCCCAAGAGGGCCAACATTATGGGAAGTGTAACAATAAAACTCGTT
Source organism: Cyclopterus lumpus (assembly GCF_009769545.1). Lineage (NCBI taxonomy): Eukaryota > Metazoa > Chordata > Actinopteri > Perciformes > Cyclopteridae > Cyclopterus > Cyclopterus lumpus. The sequence continues at coordinate 2,882,987 of NC_046975.1, read as the reverse complement.
GTTAATGTGTAATTATCGTAATCGTCACCCCAAGAGAAGAAAGAACGAGAACAACAATGAATGACGGAATCAAACTAACATGTCCCAAACATAACTATCAGAACGTTATAATAACTGAATGTCCTGTGTTAGTTGGACCCGCCCCTTTCCCTCCACCCTGCGTCGTCACAACCCCCCAACATGTCCTATGAGCGTCTCGTTGTGACACGGGTGGGTTCACGCTCTAATGAATGGAAAGCCTATTTGAACCTTTTATTGAAATAACTCAATTCACACTGCTGCCGCTATGATTAGCCCTGATGAGAAATCTTGGCAGATGGGTATTTGGAAGTGCTTGTGACATTTCTTTCGTCAACATTTAAATCACCCTTTTCCACAAAGCCTAATCACTTTACCGCTACTTATGGCTATTATTATTTCTTCCGTATCATCAGTTTGACAATGTTTATTGTCATGTTGTTCTGTCTACACCCTCTTTGCTCCCTCTGAAGCTTCCTGCCCCCCCATCTAGCCAGGACCTTCATTATCCTGGGGCCTACGTGGGTGAAGCCTCTGTGGATGGTTTTCAAGTGGCATGATTATTCTGGGCCTCTGCGGCTGCACAAAGAGGATTTGTTCCTGGACCGTGGTGAAGGCGCTCTCCTGTGGCTCTGGAAGTTGCCCTGTCCTGGACCTCCAGCTGCTCCAGTGTTCTCCTCCCTGCTACCTTCCCGTGGAGCCCTCCTCTGCGAGGGGCTGCGGCCCCCTGACTTTTGTCTGCCAATGCCTTGAGGGACCTTCCTGCAGCCGAAGGAAAATCCAAAGGAAAATCAATCAGGTAGTATTGACAACTTTAAATGAATGTCAAGGCTTGAATTCCCCCCGGCCTTTGCTTTTAACAAGCTTTATTGACAACCTTTTTCCACACATGATGTAAATGCAGCAATGCATCAGAGCAAGTCTGATATTTAGATTATCACCTGAGATCAATGCCAGCAGGTGGAGTCAGCACTGTTTACGGTGGTAATGAACGCTTCATAAAGCAGAGGGAGAGACCAACGATTGCGATACAGCAGCTGCAGTGGTGCACAAATCATCTTTTGTGCCGAGATTAGCAGCTGTTTTGCCCAGTCCTCTCGAAATGAAGCTTATTAAAAACAGGATTTCGATCTCATTATCATGAGAGGCATTCGGCGTGTAATTGCATTAACAGGGAGATCCCTGTTTACAACAAATCAAGCGCTTCTAATGCGTCGACAAATGACGAGCTAGTGTTACATTACATGACAAGCTTTGACAGGAGGCGACACGGTGAGTCAAAATCAAGGAAATCCTACCAGGGATGAGGAAGACCAAATCAACGCACACCAATATCTAAAAACGGTTTCACATTCTGCGCTTGTCTGGGACTTTAACCATCAGAAGCACTCTGCAATGGCTCCGAGTCGCACCACAGAGTAACACTTGTATACACTCGGTGGCGACGGGCCATTGCCCCACCTGCCGTCATCGGAGAGCACTGTGCATACAAATTATGTTGTTATTAATTCTCAAAGCTAACTATCTGCTATAATGTATTATGTGGTGAGCATGTCAGTAGCAAGGCTCTTGTTGCTTCAGACTCCATTCTCCGAATTCTGTATTCGAGCAAGTGATTGAAGAAATTATTTATTCAGTGATATCATAAAAAACAAATGAATAAACAAAATGAAACGCCAATAACATCAGTAATCAGCTGTAGTTGTGACACTGGATCCTGTTTTCTCTTCCACACTCAAAGGAAACAGATCAAGCAAATGTGTTGTCATGTAGAAGTAATGGTCATTAAGGAGCCGACAGGTGGAGGTGGTGGAGCAGCTGGATGATGAGGGAACGACGGTCTGCTGAGGTTGAGAGGCTGCATAATTACAAAGCTTCCACATTTCTTCATGCACATCCTGTTTACTCTTCATCATGGCCGATGTCATGACACCCACATTTCAAAACAAAGTTAAAGAATAATAATGCAACAGTCCATGTATCAGTGAATTTTAAATAAAAAATGGTGCTAATGGTGTGGATTTCTTACCACAAGCCTTATACAATATACACTATCACTCGATTAAAGTTTCAATAAGATTTCTGTTTTATTCATCTATGCCGGCACAAAGCAGAACATACTCTTTGAAAAAGCATGGCGGTGCCAGAGGATATTTCCCGATGTAACCCTTTCAAAAAGATAATGAAAGTTGCCTTGACAGTGGAGCCAATCCCAACTGTAATGGAAATGGTCCTCTCAGCACTCCTGCTTCTGTAGATACAGTAGATTGTACAGCACATCATTTGAGTCATTCTTGGATTGCCACAAAGTGGAACTAAATCAAAGAATAAATGTCAACTAATATTAGCTGAAAGCTTCTTGGACATCTACATTTACCAGGAGGAACTTAGGATTTGCCAGACTCTATCATTTATCTAATTCGCTACTTATTGCCAATGGACCACCCTCACCCTCTGCTTTCCAATTACTGAGCTGAAGTAGCTCATCAAATAATAGCTCAAATCCTCAAAATGAATTACAAAATTACAAAGCTATTACGAGTGTGGTTGCTGGTGGTGGGCACGTATAAGACAGTTTACATGCTGGTAATTGGCAAATGATGGCAGGAGAGGAGCGAGATAAGAAGAGTTGTCCCCACCCTCGAAGGACCAGCAACTCATTATTCTTGCTCATCGAGGTGGAGAAACACTCCTTCTTGGGAATACCCTTCCTCACACACACACACACACACACAGATCATGCAGTGTTCCAGTGGGACATTCAAAGTTGATCGAGGTAGTTTTAAAAAAAAGGAAATAAGGCAGCTAATGCGCTAATGAAATAGCTCTCCTGGGGAAGATGCCAGACAAATAGATGGGACACTGATAGCCGAGGTCTCACCAAGGTCTCTGCCAAACGCTTGTTGAAAAGTCAACTCTAGGTTTCGTCTCTCAGAACTCTGCTATTTGAACCATGATGTCTAATATTAAAGGACAATTCCGTTTTTTTCTCATTTTGCAGTTTTGGCCAGTAATGACAACCCAAGTTAGTGGCAGATCTGGGATGTGTCTGTGTTCCCAAATAATTCAGAATTATGTAGAAAAGAATCCTATCCTATTAAAGATGAGTTGAAATTAAAAATGCATTTTTAACCATTTTAGATCACTTCCATGGTCTTATTGTGGACCTATCTAACAGCATATACAGTACTTTTATTTTGTAAATTATTGTTCTTTATATCTTTATCAGAATCCAATAATATTTTCCTTTTGTTAAACACAATATGACCTATGCTTATGCATGTTAGAACCAACTAATAATATCATGACGTGTTGCTACATCTAATGCCCACCCACCTTTTAGCAGTCCAACCAAATGAACAATACAGGGGTTTGCTTATGGGTAAGGTATGAGGCTAATATGGATACTAGCACAATATAATGAAGAGGAGGAATACAAAAATATTGTACTTTTCAGTTCTTTCGGACCTTTACCAGTAGTGCAGCTAGAATGTAAAGTTTGTGCTGAGGGTGGCAGAAAATAAAGGTCATGGGGTAATTAAAATCTAAAGGTTTCATCACCTTTGGTGCATGAATGTGCTCAGAAAATGTCATGGCAATCTACTTATTAGATTATGATATACCTGGTGTGCAACGCTGATATTTTGTCCTGTGGGAGGCACTGGAAGACGGATCATGGAGTGCCCAAAATGCAAAGGGTCCATTTTCTGAAAGGCAGGAGAGTAAAATCCATTTGTTCTCACCATAGCTCAACAGCGTTCATTCTTTTTGAACGATTGAGAGAATAATTTGTGTTGATGAAAGGAAAAGGGGGTCATCCAAAACATCGTCCTGTGGGGACATGACATGAAAGTCTGTTCAGGCTGAGAGATCTCGCTATGGAACATTGGGCCTCATGCAGGAACCACTCGTGCCAACAGATTGGTTCTTAAGTGGCCGATTGGTTCTTAAGTGGCTTGTACAAGTTATGTTGGAGAATTTGACGCAATCACCAATTTTGCTGTTATTTTGACATTTTTCTTAAGTACGAACACAACTTACGAGTTATCCAAAATATGCTTTTCACTAATGGATTGTATATTCCATTACTTTGATGCAATTATGTGTTCAATTCTATGTAAATTACACTTCATAATTATGTTGAACACGAACCTAGAACTTTCCACCTTAATTTCAGAATAAATTAACATCCCCTCCTCTAAACAGCTAATGTCAAAAATATGCAGAATAATATCACAGTCTGACAAAACTCCATACCGTCAAAGAAAATCGGTATTAGACTTCTGGATCCAAGTTTGAATAACATGTAGTTCATGACTAAAAATGCCAATATTTACAACTCATAGAGTATAAGATACTCCACAGAACACTGGACTGGACAAACAAATGTTTAAAATGGGATTCACGTCAGACATTTCAACAATCAATCAGAACAAAACCAACAGCCCATTACTCCTCGTTGCCCTGACTATCGCCAAGAAAAACTGGAAATCAAGGAATTTCACACTGGAAAAACCAATCGATAAATTACATTACAATGGAAAATATAACCTCCTCCATTATATGCCCTCCAACAGAATACCCCTCAATTTGGTCATCTTCATTATGTTCTTACATTCAAGACATCACCCTGTAACCTATATAGGAAGTACTATTATGGTGTTATTTACTTTTTTTAAATAGGATTTATCCTCATTTAAGTTTCTTTCTCCTTTTATTGAGCTACGAGTGTTTTGATAATTTTGTTATTCTTTACAAATGATCTCATATTATTTAGTGTCAATTTAATGATGACAGCCTTGTGTTTCATTTAATTCTTTCAGTTTTCAATATGTAATCATTTGTGCTCCTATGTGGACATGAAAGATAAGAGAAATAAGTGAACTATGGGTTCAAATGACTCTGACCTGAAGTGTCAGTAGGTCGTGCAGATACTGCAACAATAGTAATTGTAGACATCCTGCTCAATAAAGGCCAGACAGGAACCTTCGCTCACAAGAAAGTGTTAACTTCAAGAACAAGTCGGTCATAAATTGTAAGATTACATAAACTGCTTCATCCAATGGTTTGACAATGATTCCTTGTCTTCCATTTATGAACCAGAAGGTTAAAAGAGTGCCAAGTAAAGCATGTATCAATAGGAGACGAAGAATCTGGGATTTAAGGTATTTTTGGGGGTTTGAACTTTTGACATTTTGTCTTTACTTTGAATTATTTCCATTATACGTGATCCATTTTTGTAACGTTTTATATTTTTGTTTAAAAAAACAACCCTGACTTAATTCATATTTCTGCAGTGTTACACATACATGTTTATGATATATGTTATTTGCCCTTTTATTTACTTTACTTATTGTCTTTCCTCTGATTTCACAAAGCTCACACACACACACACACCACTCTGTTCTCCCATACACTGAATACCTAGCTGGCCTGTATTCACTGTTCTTCTCATCCTCTTCTTGTTCTGTTCTGCTATTGATGCTATTTTATACCACCATAATATCAATATGAACATCTCAAGCTGCAAAACGACTTACATTGTGCAGTCATTGAATGTTAATAATAATTAAGGTCAGTGAGTAGTGTAACCAGACGAAATGGCTAACTTACTTCTTTTATATGCCTTTGTGCGTCAGGCTCTTTGAAGATGGCAGGTCTTTGGCACATATTATTTTGTCTAGCTTTGTGATGGAGACTTCCCCTTAACCCCATTCTATTGCACTTGTCAATGGCGTTGCTGTGAGAGATGTTTTTCACATGGAACCATATTCTTCTTTATGAAATGGACAGTCCCACCCCCATGTGACACAGCACTCCTTATTTGTCCACATTCCTTGTCCTAAGCAGTTAATTTGATTCTGAGAGACTTTCCTCTATGAATCTCCAATAGCATGACTAAAACATCTAACGTTTTTATTCTTTGTTGCCATTTTCTATTGGTGCCATTTGGTGCCTGATTGTCATTTAAGGCCTTACACAATATAAAGCATTGTTGTATGTTAGACCACCCAACAGTGTATAGAACTAGAGTAGAAACAAGTCAACATGAGTTGTCCTAGCAACTCATGTTCAGACATCAGGGGGGTTCAGACATCAGGGGCCACAGACAATCTGAAGCCAGGCGAGCTTTCCTCTGCGCTGGTCGAGAGGTGAGTCCTCCGTCAGCTTGTGTGTGTGTTTGTGTGTTTGTGTGTGTGTGTTTGTGCTCATCGCGCTCCAAACAAAATAGGCTATTTAAAAAAGAAATGTGATCGTGTGGGAGGGGAATCGGGGGGGATTAAAATTCTGGGAGAACAGCAGGAAAGTTTATATTGTTATCATTTAAATCATGGATAATATATGATTTATGTCATTAATAGTAGATAATCAGTGTGTTTTCTTGCCAGATTTGCTAGTGGCACGCCCAGAAAATAGACCCAAAAAAGCAAAAGCTGGCTGTGGAGCTCCGCGTCCACGTCCAGTCTGCGCCCGGCGTTCCTTCTGGATGTTTACAATGGGGTGAAGCCCTTTTGCTCGCTGGCCAGAAGACTCGACCGACCGTGATGGAGGCCTCGCGTTATTTCATCTGCAAACTTCTCCATCTCCACACTCGTGGATATTCAGCCCGTCTTGAACTGGGCTGACCCACGGGGGCTATCGCCCTTCCCATTACTCAACTATTAATGATGCACACGTTTCATCTTTCGCTCATGTCTGCCATGTTGTTTTTACTCCACTGTACGGCCTAATGGTGAAATACAATTGTGTTTGTTTCTCTTCTTTTGATGATGCCATCTCGAGACAGATCTTGAACCCCCAACCGCCGCCTGCCCTGAGGGTCTCTCCCCCTCTCTTCCTCTTATCTCTCTCAGTCTGTCTGTCTTTCTGCCAGTCTCTGATCTGCTCTCTATTATCTCAACAACACACGCTGAAGAATAATTGCGTGGTGACAGCGTAGGGAAGGCTATTCAAAAATGCAATCTGCCACAGGTTAAAGATTACCTCCTTAAAACTGTCTCCAGTAATACAAATCTGCCAGGAAGCATCAAGGTTACTTTACCTCAAAATCTATCAAACATACACTTAAAGGAGCAGGCTAGCTGTAGTTCCAGCACTGTTATTATCTTCACACACTTATATTATCACCCAATACTTTAAAGTCCTGTCCAGCTTTCCACTGCTCCCCTGTAGCAAATGCCTTTTTACCCGCCAATAACTCAGGCAAGCATCCAACTTCAAACAAGTATAATGGCGGCGTGATGTGATTTATGGTAATTCAGTCACCAGCAGAAAATGAACTCCCAATACAAGTAGAGGATTTGAAATCCATCCTCGTCACGTAACATCGAGGCCTCTCCTTGTGTGCCACTGCAGATCACGGCCCGCGAAAAAGACAAAAAAAATGACAAACAGGGAGCCGGTTGTGATTGAAGCCATCATATACGCTGCCTTCAAAGCCACGGGACTCCTTTGACAAAAAACAGCTCGCAGAACATGTGGGTTGCTGGTCTGCCGCTGCCTCTATCGGAGGAGATCATAGACAACGCCTTCCGTCCTCTGCCAGGAGAACTCCATTCGCTACACTTAAAGGAGCACGACATGGCGCTCGGAGCACGAATGCCGCAGCAATGCAACGACATGGCGGAGCAACGTCGCTCTCCATCGGTTATTCAGTTATCACAGCTTCTCTTTGCCTTGTTGCTATGGCCCGGTTGCTGCTTCTACCCCACAGTTTCTATGTGGCTGCCAGACAACAGTTTCACGCGCGGCGCTTTTATCATGGAAAATGCGTCCCCCCCGGGAGTTTTTGGGTCACATACTGCAGTTGCCCACTGGGACGAAATGGCAGGGAGGTGACTTGCATACACCTTAATTAAAACATCCAAGGAAGAAAACCCGAGGCTAGCTAGGCAGACATAAAAGGCTAGCTGCCTCTCTCACACTGAATGTCAAAATATTGTAGAGAGCACTTGAGCGGTATCTGTTTAACCACAACGTGAGGACAGAAGTGCCACAGACTGTTAGCTCCAATTCAAGCTTTGCGCTAGCATGCAATGAAAGACGTCCTATTAAGATGCACACACACACACACACACACACACACACACACACACACACATTCCGCCTCGTTTATCTTACGACCTTGCAAGCCAATACATCCTGCTGTGTTGAATCCAATTGAAATTAACTGAACTTTAGTGAGCGTTGGCCATTTAATAATAGGAGGAAATGAAACGAATAAGCATGAGGTTCAGAGTATGAGGGAGATTAGAGAGTGACTAGAATATTGTTGACTCGCAGACAACACTGATATTGTTACTGATATGCAGAATGTATCTGCAAATATCTACAATTAATGTAATGAGAATCACAATTGATACTCCTTTGCTTTGGTAACATAAGCACTTGGCATGTCATTTTAATAAAACCGATTTGATTAGAGAGAGAAATAATGAGTGTGTGTGTGTGTGTGTGTGTGTGTGTGTGTGTTTATTCTCCAACATCCAGTGATCTGGTTTGGGCTCACATGGCACCTGTGATAATGTGTTTGCGCCCCAGTGGGAGGGAGGTCTGTGGGTAGGAAGTGGCGTGGGCTGCAGCAGCATGATGATTCCCCCCCTCCCGCTTAACAATTTGATTTGGCTGTACCGATTTCATTTGAGCTCCAAAGGAGGCCGGTCTGACCCAGCTCATTGTACCAACCACCCCTAATTATCATGTCAGACCGTACACCTAAAGTACCACACACACACACACACACACACACACACACACAACGTGTGGTGCATTGTTCATGTTTTTATGTAATACTGAGTGGGATAGATAATAACGTTTAAGCTGACAACTATGATACTATTAGGATTTGTTCAAACTGTGGTGAGAACCAGGATGATTTGGAAGTGGATGTTGACACCGGGACATTTTGGTGTTTTTCATGTACTTGCCTGGACTCGAAGCCGGGACAATCCCAGACAAACAGAGACGTCTGGTCGTTGTACTCCGAACGTCGGAGCCAACTGGGGGATGAAAAGGATCAAAAAGAGCCTCACCCGAGTGGACCGAGAAAGGGATGGCTGTTAGCAAACGCTGGATAAATATTGTAGGTCACTCACATTACTGAGGCGCTCCTCTTGTTCCCTTTTCCACTTCCACATCGTCCCGTCAACGTCTCTTGTCGTTCTGCTTTAACTTTGGTCGGTTAAGCTGTTATTCACAGGTTTGACGTGTCATTTAGCAAAAAGATGAAACACATGCTTATGTGTACAAAGCAGATATTTGTACAGTAGCTGTGTTGTTACTGCCTTTGTGGAAGTGTTCTGTTTTGTTAACACAACCACCCAGCAAGGACTAATTAGCTTCAAATCAGCTATCAGCCCCAGTGATGGATGCTACAATCACTCCTCCAGGCAGTGTTTCTCTAATGGGTTTGATAGGGGAGCCCCACAGCTGAGCTTCAACACTTGATTCATCGTTTATAATACTTCTTAATAATGTCACAGTCAGAAAGGAATTTGTAATCGCATTTTAAACTACTGAAGACATGTCATTATATGTGATTACAACTTAATATCGTATACAAGGTGGGCGATGAGGGAGGAGGTCGTCCTGCTTGTTGCGTCGCCCTTGACAACCTGCCGTCTCCTAGTGGCACAGAGAGTGCACGGGCAGACGGGTTGTCGGGTTTGTTAGTCGAGTCTGCCTCACCCACTGATCCTGTATCTGAATGTCCAACATAAACACATACATTGACTGGACTTCTTTTTGGAAAGAAGCCCCTGTTAGAGAAGCAAATGGATGCCAGGCCTTCGTAGACGTAGTGACCTTCTTATGCACGGTGATGCCTTCTCTTTATTGGGGCGCACCCCGAGGTTCTGTCCTGGGTTCTTTTTCAAAAGTACTTTCCTGGGCCGCTCCGGTCGCTCACCTGGTGGAGCTGAGTCCTTACTGCGGTTCAAACCTCCCATCTCTTTCATCTTTCCCCTCTATCTTTCTTTCTAATAAAAGCAAAAATAGCCAAACTGAATTTTCCCAGAGCTTAGTGCTGATAAAACATCTTATTTCCGCCCTGAGGTGATTGACAAGCATGGACAAGGCAGCGACTACTGCTACACTCAGGGCCATCGCTTCTCACCATTCTTTTTCATCCGAGGCGGCCGTGCCTTCCCCTTCACAAGCATAATAAGCAAAACATCCCTGTAGTCTCATTTGATACACATCTCAATGTCTCTGCACCGCCTTTCAATTACATTCAGAATGCACTTCAACATGCTTGCAATGCTGATTTACCATCTGATCATCTAAGCTGAGGAACTGCAACATGAACAAAGGATACAGAAGTGGGCTGACACCAATAAGCAGAATGCTGTGTTGTAATGGCGGTGCTGAATTAAGGAACACGGGACCTTGAGAATACACACATTTGTTTTCTCCCCAGTTGATTGAGCATCTTTCTGGCCCGTAGCCAGTCAACACCACACAGTGCCAAGGTAGGTAGATAACAAGTGTCTGTTCCCGACTGCTACTTTTAGGATGTGGCCTGAGATGAAGAACCGTTAGGAGCAGGCAAGCAGTTGAAATGTGCATGTAGTTCTGCTCGCACACTGACTCCATCACTTATACATGCTGTGCAATTTAACTGAAAAGTTAAATGACACAGTGGAGGACGCGAGCATACTAAATCAAACGGGAAGAGTCAAAGTTGGAGGGAGAGCGAGCGAAGTTTTGAGTCGCTGAAAGGAGAGGAGAGAAGGGAGTGAGGGAGGGAGGAGTTGACGGAGAGAGAGCAAGTGTTTGGCAGAGTTAGAGAGAGAGGGAGACGGTAGTCAGACCCCAGTGATTTATCCCAGAGTCCTGCATTAGTCAGATGGATGTTGCCGTGTGCAGATTAAGATTAGGATACATTCATCAATGCAACAGCAGACACAAATGCATTACAGCCGGGAAGTAAACAAGGCAGTGGCCGCCGGGGGAATCAATGTGCATAATTAAAAGGATAATATGGAACAGCCATCCGTCACTTGGCCATAGAGGTGTCCACTATGAGCTGCAAATCACTGGGCTGGATGGTCCTGAGTTTGGACTAAAAGAGAAACAGATTTATATATCTACGTATAAATAGAGAGATATTTATATATATACATATATTTAGACATACTGTATATATACATATGGATTTGTATGATATGTAAACTATAAATACCAAAACTGTGAGCTGAAACTAACTAGAGCTCAACTTTTATTTATTACACTTTGTTTGTTTCTATTTTGGCCTTCCAGATCCCGCCATTCTAGATAGATAGATAGATAAGTACTTTATTGATCCCCTAAGGGAAATTCAGGATCCAAGTAGCTCCAAACATCACACAAACATAATATACACATACACACTATTAAACTATTAAAAAAGATTGTCCAAAAAATTAAAACACACATTATTAGGAGTCCAGGCTGGGGGTGGCAGCCAGTAGTCAGTGAGTGTCAGTGTAAACAGTAGAACCAGCAGCCAAAGGCTTGAATTCAAGTAGTAGAAGGGACATTTAGATTCAAATGACCATGGCAGGATGGGCAGAGGGACGGCCATTTGTATGTGTCCATTGTGACGAAGCAGGGAGCAGTGGGGCGTGTGCACTATAGCGGTTCTCTGGTTGCTAAAGAAGATTTGAGGATGCTCCAACAAGAGAAAGACAAAAGGGAAACGCTGGTTTAATGTGGACGCTGAGCCAAAACAGAGTTCTCAAACTAGTGTGTTATCACAAATCACCATTTTTCTTTTGACAAGGTCAAATGACCACAGCCAACAGTTCAAAGTATTCTATTTATGAGGCCCAACCCTTTTTGTACTGAGCTTTTTCATCTGGTGGTGCTGTGATGGACCGATATTGCGAAATGACCAATGCAATAGTTTTATGGTGCTGGAGATAAGTGTATGAAGACGTCATGTTTTTTAGTTTTCATTTCACAAAACAAAACCCCCAGGTCAACCAACCCTTTTGAACAAGCTGGATTTAGGAAAATGTTGTGCATTGGATTAAAATGTGTAACTTAAATTAAGTTGTGTATGTACGATAAGTAGTCAATGTATACCGTCACATACGGACGCACAACTTTTTAAACTTGTGGTTAACGCTGTGAATTACAACAACACTACTTGGTTATGTTTAGGCAACACAACTAATAGGTGGTTTGGGAAACGTTTTGGGTTAAATTAATTAATGCTGTTACATTATGAACGTAAATTCATAAGTTAAGTAGTCAATGTAAATAACTCAAACAGTTGACTTTTGGTTTGACACGGGACATGAACAGCGGCTTCCTTGGTGAAGGTTCTGCACTGTTTGACTGACATTTATTGACTTTGGTGAGTGTATAACCCAGTGGTTCTCAAACTTGTTCTGTCACGCACCACTTTAGAGGAGGAAGAATGTTCACGCCCCACTTTAGAGGAGGAAGAATGTTCACGCCCCACTTTAGAGGAGGAAGAATGTTCATGCCCCACCGCCACAACAAAATGGTCCATGCTGACTTTATTGAAATAACTTTTTGAAATCATTTTTTGAGAAAATTGCAATCACTTTCAAGTAAACCAAATGTGCAATCACTTTGTTAGAACAATGCAAATAAATGTATACTAGTGCAAAAAAGCACACTGGCAAATAAATAGCTTATTGGGACTACAATTAACCTGTTTTGCACTGGATATCTTTTCAAGATAATAACAATAAGTGCAACCTGTGAAAAACTAAACAAAACAAGTTCAAATATTTGGTAATAAAGAGTTTTACACTGCATACATTTTAAAAACAATAACGTGCAACCTGTGCAAAACACATTTAGTGTGTCAAGTTGTATTAGTATTAGTGGCTGCAATGAGCCGGCTTTCCACTACAAATCTTTTTTATACGGGGTTGCAGGCTTGATACAGCCACTCTCAATGTTGAGCTTTTGTTTTGAAGGACAACAGCAGAAAAGCCAATCTCAATTCATGCTCAATATGGAGCTTTTGTTTTGAAGGACAACAGCAGAAAAGCCGATCTAAATTCATCCTCAATGTTGAGCTTTTGTTTTGAAGGACAACAGCAGAAAAAACGATCTAAATTCATCCTCAATGTTGAGCTTTTGTTTTGAAGGACAACAGCAGAAAAAACGATCTAAATTCATCCTCAATGTTGAGCTTTTGTTTTGAAGGACAACAGCAGAAAAGCCGATCTAAATTCATCCTCAATGTTGAGCTTTTGTTTTGAAGGACAACAGCAGAAAAGCCGATCTAAATTCATCCTCAATGTTGAGCGGATGTGTAACCTGTTAACGGCATAACGTAAATATGTACACAAAGGAACAGGCATTTCAACATGTATTTATTAATGACTTTTATGTCCGTGTACTTTGAACTTGTGTAATATGTGAAGTTCTTAATAAAGTACTTTCCACATTTCCTCCCCCACACAGTTTGAGAACCACTGGTATGAATGAATATCAACAGAAACTACATGTTTCTGTTGCCATAGCAGCATTAGCATCTCTCCTGCCATCCGACTGTAGAATGCTTTAAATTTATTTTTCAATTGAGTATGTACATATTATGTGAGATATTCTCAAGGTATTCTTTCACTCTAATCACATCATTGAACCAGCGTCCCTCCCAGCAAAGAGGAAAGAGGAAGATAAGTGGAGAAAGAGACCGGGAGAGAGGGAGAGATTGAACACTCTCCAACCCGAACGTGAACCTTCTGCCCACTCGGCTGAACTCCGCGGTCACACAAAGTGAGCGCTGCCCACCAGACAGAGTGTAATTTAAAAGGATGGTGGTGACCTTTCCTCTTTTTCTCCGTGGCTCGGAACCGCTTGATGCGTCCATTTTAAAACCACTCTCTCTATCTGACTCTCTTCCCCCACATTTGTTTTTCTCTCTTCCATTGCCGTTTTCTCTCCTTCTGTCTTTCTCCCCGTGGAACCTCATCCATCCTGCCTGCTATCTCATTAATATATCCAAGATGGGAGCAGATTAAAGAATGAATGTGTATGGCTACCTAAGGAGATGAGTACACGAGAGGGCAAAATAACGTGGTTCAGTATGCTGCTCTGACACGGACTGAAATCATGTTCTGAACATTTCAGTCAGAAAAAAAAAAAGAAAATATATACATGTATATCAACTCTGCAAAAAACTGAATTTAGATGCGATTCCTTTCCCCTCTTCATTCCTGAATACAGCTCAGAAGATACACACCTGGGGGTGAGCCTGCAGGCTTGAGAAGGAAACTATCCACCCTGCTTTGCAAAGTCTTTGCTATAAGACCAATGGCCCTAAGACGGAGGTGCTCGCCGTGCCATCAATCAGTCCACGTGTCCAGTGCTTTGTTTCCAACAAGTCATCCAAAGTAATACAACGTGTGTGTCTGTGGGTGTGTTGTCGGATCTCGTGCTATCCATCCATCCATCCATCCATTATCACCCGCTTATCCGGGGTCGGGTCGCGGTGGCAGCAGGTTCAGCAGGCCGACCCAGGCTTCCCTCTCACCCGCAGCACTTTCCAGCTCATTCTGGGGGATCCCGAGGCGTTCCAAGGCCAGCCGGGAGATATAATCCCTCCAGCGTGTCCTCGGTCTTCCCCGGGGCCTCCTACCAGTACCAATATTCTGGAATTGTATCGCACACACAACATACGCTTGGTCGAGGTGTAAACGTTGGCGCATGGGTTAAAGCAAAATGTGACATGGTACAACGGTGTAGGGATCATCGACGTAAGCATGATGCAACAGAAATGACATCGTAACTCCAAACACACAATCTGAACTAATACACTTCCAGAGACTGCTCATAGGAACCTAAAGTGTTTGAACCCTAAATGTATCACGAGCATGGACAGACTTAAGAGCTTCCTAAAGATTGAGGATACCATGTTTATGACCCCACGTTCATGGTTTTAGCCTCCACATTCCTGAGACACATTACATGGTGAATTAACAACTTGATGCAGAATATCATGAACCTTCATTGATATGCTAATCCCAGTCTTAGTAAATCCTTGTATTTGCATTCGCTCTAATCTTCTTCTGTAGTCATACAACATTCATCTCAAATTAATGTCTCACAATAGTGTGTCTTTATTCATCATTGTGAGAGCTTGAAGATTACCAAATTTCGAATAATTAAAACATCGAAGTTCATATAAAATCAGTATCGCTTCTCAAACTCTCAACGGTGCATAGATTTTTTTAACCAAATGTAATTTAAAATGTAATTGTATTTAATATATAAAGAACTTGTCCTTATTTTAAGTTAAACTCTGTTACTAATTGTGTCTTATGGCGTACGCTGAGTACCGTCATTGTTTTATTCTAATTCATGGGTTTTAAAATAATAATTGAATTATTAATAATACTGATTATCCTCATATTCATACATGAAACAAAAAAAACTAATGCCACATTTAAATCCAGTTTTCTACATTTTCACCGGTGGAGATTCTTATATGTGTATATATATATATAGCGGGCCCACTTCTGCAATAACTGCATGGGGTCCATGTGCTGGGGAGGGTTGTGGTTGAGAGCTCTAGCTAAATCTGGTAAGCAAACAAATCACAAATTATCACGAATAATTTAAGAAAAATCCAAAATCACTTCACACATGTGAAGTGCATGTTTCATGAATCGGATGCAGGGTTTTCTTATTTATTTAACACATTTTTCCACACTAGATGCAATAGCTGACAAGATAATACACATTGCATATTGGAAAAGGAAAAGAATAATCTCTTATTGCCTACCCCCTTTTTCAAAATAAGTAACATAGATGATTTTCTAAAACCGTCATCAATCTCAGACATCAGCTGGTATAAAGGTAATATAGGGGAGAACACATGAGACCACGTTCCTGAACTAGGCCCAGTTTCTGTCTGCTCGACCTGGTGATGGGATTGTGTCATTCTGAATGATGCCAGTTGGTCACTGTTAGGTTGTAGTGGATTTTATATACACTTGCACATGTAGATAAGAGAGGTTATGTTTTAAATTAATACATAAAGAAAGATATGATAATTAATTTGAGGAATATTCTGAGGAATGTATTATGAAGCATAAGAGAGGATCACTGTTTTATTATTCTGTTTGTTAATGACAAATGTAATGATTCATTGTATGATGCATGGGAATGAATGGATGTTTTATTGTTGAGACAATAGTTAAAGGGACGCTGATTAAAACCTGAGATGTTGCTTTTATTCTGAAGGCAGGATAATAGGGTTTTATTCTGAAGGGGAACTTCCTGTCCTTGACCGGAAGTGTGAGCTTTGACCCCGCTAGCTTATCGATTTGAGGCATTCTTTGAAGTGGCCAATGGAACTAACCTTCAGATGTGAACCTCATGTCTTATTCGCTGGTCAGCAGCATGCTGTGTCTATGAAAGGTATTTACATGAATACCTCCACTAACCAATGGGAGCTTAGCTCAGCGAATGGACTGCCAATAAAACTAATTGTGAGACGTGAATTTGGTCTCTTACGTGGTGACGCCAGACAGAAACTGTTGGCTACGTCAGGAGACTGTGGAAGCGAAGCCATGTGAGCGCGTCCGGGCCTGGACCATGTATGTATACAGATGACTCTTGTTTGTTATGATTAAATAATGATTATTATATATCTCTGGCTTCGGAGCTTCTTCTTCCAAGCACAAGGTAGCTCGAGATTCTCTGAACTCTTACATCTTCTGACGCGATGCTTGTGAGTTAAACTTGCTCGTGATGGAGCACGTGCTACGAGCACTTACACATACTGTGTTAAGCAAACAATTACTCCAAACAGGATTTCTGTTGTCTGACATTTGATCGAAAGAGAATACCAATAAAGCCATATTGATGAGCTGTAGTCAGTGAGCACCCTCCATTACAGGAAGAGGATGTACTAAACAGGATATCTGAATTCCAGTAAAAGCCATAAAAGAGAATACATATATCAGGGGCCTAGTTTTGTGTTTGCACTTGAGAAATATCCGACTCATAACTCAAACATTGGGCAAAATTATTTTTTTCTGTCGCGGTTAACGATTGCAATGATGATTACAGTGGATGAAATGAAGTTCATTATGGTGTATTTTGGCGCAGTGAATGACTACAGAGAGGGATTGTCCATTGGCTAGTGGGGGCCATGTTGACACACTTAGTGGAACATAGATTTCCTACAGCAGCCATTCATTTGTTGTTATCCTGCAGAGAGCTGTAATGAATGAGGAGAAGGGTGGGGAAAATGGTTCACCAATGTAATTTATCTCCCAAAGTGGCTCGGGGTCAGCACAAATTTGTATCCGCCACTCTCTCTCTCTCTACTCTCCGAGATTCACTTTTACCCTCCGTTTTCTCCCTCCTCCCGTTGCCACGGCGATGGCATGTCTGTCTTTACCTTCGGTCTAGACGGAATGCCCAGACATTTGGTTCAGACATTCAAAAGTTCCATCTATCCAGCACTTCAGTGAATGGTGATACAACTCATGACAGTCAAACTGTTTGACTTCTTTATTCTATGCAGATGATAAACATGTATGCATAACAAGGCAAAAGAAACCCTTTTGAATGTCATCAGCCACGTTAAATGTGCCTTTCATCAGTTGTTATCATCACCATTCTAATGCTTCGTTCACACCAAACGCGTCGCGAATATTCAAAAGTGGCTTGTCCCGAGCCGCTTTTGGAGACAAATTGCCAAAGTTGAAATATTTTTTTAAATATCACAGTTTGGTGTGAACACACCATAATGCCTCAAATCAAACTGCACTTACCTGCCTGCTGTGAGAGAGAACCAGTCGCAGTTGTTAAACACCTGGTTCATGGTTTGGGTTCAGGTAAGTAGGTTTGTTTGCTGAACACATGAAACACACATGCTGCAAACTAAATGCATACAGCATGTCAATCAAGCGTTTTTGTGGAGGCGTTTTTACACATCTGTCCATCTTATGGAACAGATTCCACTTGAATAATTCAAACAATCCACATGTGATGCATGGCAGGTACAACCCGTCACAATCAAGGCAATCAACTTTATCACACGAATATCATCGCGTCTGAATCTCTCAGGTTCACTAACGTCACCATCCCTTTAAATGGCCGTGACCAGTTGTTCTCACTCCAGACAGGGCAAACGACAGGCTCAAAGGATACACCCACTTTTCTATAAGGCTCACGGCTGAGATTAACACACTTTTTAATCCCAAAACATGAAACCTAAGGAAGTAGTTTTTGGGTGCATGCATTTCACCAAACTGCGACAGTTTCGAGGGTGTATCATGTAGGAGTCACGTTGAACTGTCCACACAGAACTTGGACAAACGAAAATCTTTCAGACTTTTGGGCTTTCTGAATAATGGGCAGTTGTAACAATGCCCCGTTCTCTTGGGACTGCTACTAGGACGGTATGCTGGCCATTGTCCCAATCGGAACTCATCTAAGAGCTTGAATTGACCGAAGCCATCACCGTGGCAGTACACTAACATGAACAACGTTTGTATGTATTCATATGGACAGGGAGAGAACAGCCCCATCATAAGGACACACAGAAGCACACACATGAGCCCAGCTGTGCATTTAAGTGCAATTACTCTTTCTTTGCCTGTTTTCACCAAACCTATTTTCTCTTCTTTATTCCTTAATGACTGCTGTCGTCTTTGTTTCTCTTCCCTTGTTTCTTCTTCTGTTTCCCTTCAATCTGGTGTCTCACAATAAAGTCACACACAAGCGCACTTATAAACTTTGCCTCCTAGCAATGTCAAGTCCTCCTTGATTATGTGTGCTCTGAAGCCGCCATGAGAGAGGGCATCAGGGAAAATGTGTGTGCGTGTATGTATGCATGCAAGTGTGTTCCAGGGTTAAATGTGTCACCCATCTCTTTGACATGACGTAATGACGAACAGCAACTGCATTTTCCTAAATACTGCTCTGTCTGCAGACATTTTTTCAAAACACAGATCGCACACACACGCACACACACACACACACACACACACAGTTGTTTTTCCATCACTTTTGAGAACATTGCATTAACTTATATTCATTTCCTGGAGATTTACCCAAACTACTTGGCTGTTATGGTTCGGGTACAATGTGATGATTTATTTGATGAGGACTTGCAATTTGTCCCCAAAAGGACTCTTTGTCATCTCTGAGGAACAAACCAAATATCATGACCCCATAACGCTCCATTATCGTTTTTAATGCAGCACAATACGGCGGCCAGTGCGTAATGCAGCAAAGGGCACAGGAACTGATGGGGAGACATGCTCGCACAAGGAAGTGCCTGAGCCAGCAGCCGTGTGTCTTATTCTCGGAGGGATAATGCACCCACGGGGAACATGAAGAGGAACGGGGCACCCAGCTTCACGGGGTCAGCAATGGGATGTAATGAAATATGATTGAATGTGAAGGTGGGAAATGGCAATAAATAGCAGTGGGGGGTGGCGGTGGGGGGGGGGGGGGGGGGGGGGGGGGGGGGGGCATGTGCTGTGCACTCATTCACATGAAAAGGTTGTGGGGGGGACTTGATGAAAATACAGTCCAGCAGCTGAAAGGGTAAAGTTTGTGAACCAAATCAGAGTGAGTGACCAGAGATGTGATGAATTCAAATACTGACTGAATACATATTTCACAGCAACCCGAGAGCCGGCTGCTTCCTAGCAGAGATGATGGAGGGACCATTGCAGCGGCGTAAACTTGTCACGTGTCGATCTTTCTTGGTACAATACACAGGTCTCCATGTGCACACAATACCATACAATATAAAATCACTCTCTGCAGTTTTTAATTGGGCTTGGTTGAAGAGAGAAAAGGAACATGTTTTGGTTATTTTACTCCATCTGTGTTCCTGCCTGCTAAGTGCATTGTGAAATGAGAGTAATGTCATCAAAGCTCCACAACACAAAGTTATTAAATTTAAAACTAGGTGAATTAAGACTTTACCTTGATCACGATGGATTTGATGAGTTTCATTTTGTCAATGGGACGTTCAAATTAAGTTACAATTGACAAGTTAAAGCTGATGCCTGGTGGCTTTGTGGGGAGCATAATAATGTTTTATATTTTATAGATGTTACAAATGTCTGGTAAATGCCGGCTTCACCTTCAAATGTGGCCATCCAGAACTGTGTAAACCCGTCGTGTCTTCAGACGTGGAGTTCACTTGAGGCCCTCTGAGGCCTTTAAGACCAGGTTCTAATCCCTGAGAGGTAGAACAATATGGCCCTACTTCTGGCTTTGCTCCCACAGAGGACCATCGTCAATGACATGACCACGACAGGTCGGCTACTATATGAACATATCTCCCATTAAATGTTTGAACAAATACAAAAGTCTCATATTGGCAGTTACTGCTTCATGCATCGTGGGGATAAGTCGAGGGGCCTCCAAGGAGGGCTGCAACTCACAGGACATCCCATCACATACTGTCAATGACAAGCTCCACGTAGGTGGGTTCGAGTGCACATTGGAAACAAATTACAGAAGAGCTCAAAGGGCTCGTGTAGAAACAGGACGTCGGCTTACAAAGCTTGCACACTGTTCATCCTCTGGAAGGTTCAATGAGGCTTTGTCAACATAAGAATGGAACTGAACGCTTGGCCAAGGAAGACACTCATACTGCTTCAAGAGGCCATCGTGTTAAAACAACTCCCGATTCCAACAG
>NC_046975.1:2812325-2857325 GCF_009769545.1 Cyclopterus lumpus | reverse complement strand
TACAGAATTACAGACATAATCCCACATTAGACCGATGGCGAAATGAGAACTGGCAAAATGTCTTCATGGTGACATTTTCCAGCTCAGACTTGGTCTCACAAAGATAGAAGCACAATAACATAGCAAAAGAAGAGAAAAGCTCCCCTGACATTTGGTCCTACCTCCCATCTCTTCATCTTCTTACTTTACCTTCCTCACTGCCTCTCCGTGTAACACAGTGCTTTAGTGTGCGTGTGTGTGAAGTAGATGGAGTGCTTTATAATCCTGAATGATGCTTGCCCAGTAGGGAGTCTGCAGTAGAGGCAAGGTGGCAGATATAAAAAAGAAATCTACCTCATGGAGTCAGAGCCAAAATACCTGTAGCTTGTGTGTGCTAACAACAAATCCACTGTTGTCTCTTTGTCCTTTATCCCTCTGTCTCTTTCCATTGTTGCAGTCACTCTATTTCAACTGTGTTAATATCTGTTGAATATTCAAACAGTGTTGTCATTTGTCAGCTTGATCCCTGCAATGCATTACTTCAACTCATGGCAATTGAAGGTTCTGGCAAAAGCAAATAGTAAGATAGTAGTAAGTGTGTATTGTATTCTGCAAGAATACATGCATTTTTCAAGAAGAAATGTGCTTTAATAACTCTTCAAAAAAGAAAACTCTCACTATTTGAATGCAAAGGACTGAAAACAAAACCTGAAACCAAGTATTGATTTACTGTGTTAAAGGTTGATTTGTCCTTTTCAGCCCTAATGTACCTGTTTATTTGATCTGCTATTGAATATGTGAGCAGGTCAACCAGACTAGAAGAGTTGTAAACCTGAAAGGCTTTCATTAATTAAATTCAGTTTATTTCTAGCCCAACATCACAAATTACAACTTATCCTCAGAGGGCTTTACAATCTGTACACATACGACATCCCTGACCTTTGACCTCACAAAAACTCCCAAAAAAGGGAGAGCAACAGAGGAGTATCCCTTTCCCAGGATGGCCTGAAGCAATAGATGTCATGTGTACAGAATGAACAGCATTACAGAGTTACAACATATTCAATGAATGTATGAATAATTAGTACGCATGGCCCATGATCCAGATATCTACATCCATGAAACAGAAGGAGGAAGAGAGGACAGGGGGTGGTTGGGGGCATCAGCTGGCCGGGCCAGGGAGGCAGGATGCCGGCCCACCAGGCAGGAGGCATCGCGAAAGGAGGCCAGACCGATGAGGCCGGCCTTTGAGGGAGGAGGCACAAAGGAGGAGGCAGGGCCATTGGGAAGGAGGCCAGGCTCAGACCAGGGGCTGGATGCAGGAAGCAGGGGCAAGTGGTCAGGACCAGCTTCAGACAGAGCCAGGTCCAATGGACCCTATGAGGCGAGAAGGCACAAATACTCCGGGGAAGAAGTAGAGTTGGTAATGTGCAATAAAGAGACGTAAAGGAGAGAGAGAAGAGGAGATAGGAGCTCAGAGTATCCTAAAATGTCCCCCAGCAGCATATAAGCCTATAGCATCATATCTATGGACTGGACCAGGGCAAACAGGCATTAGTCTGATTTAGGTCGGCAGTAGCTCATAGGGAGGAATGGTCATCCCATTACCACAAGGTACCCGGTTCAATCCCCGCTCTCCCCATAGTTGCATGTTGAAGTGTCCTTGAGCAAGACACTGAACCCCAGTGCGCCCACTGCTCCTTAATAACTAAGGATGGGTCAAAGGCCAAGAAGAATTTCCCCACGGGGACAAATTAAAGTTTACATTTTTTCTTTCTTCCCAGGACTAGTCTTCCGCCCAAAAAGAGCAAGACTGAATTCTCAAAAATGTTGAAAACCAACTTCTTTCGAAGATGAACAGGAAATGTTTCAGTTTCAAGTAATGACTGGGTTGTTACTTTTGGTGTTGCTTTAGTATTGATCATGTTTTGATATTTGAGTCATTTTGTGGATGATCGGATGGAGTTATGATGGTAGCAGTCGCCCAATTGCAGATTCAGCTTGAGCAAAACCTTTGTCTATTGTGTTCAGATCAGGCCCAGAGGAGTTTACAAGGCAGGGGTCCTTTCTCAAAGCACTGACCTGACGCATCAGGTTTATTTTTTGATGAACACAATATTATGTGCCCTCTACATCCTCTGAATGAGCATACTTATAAACGCTCTGTTACAACTCCTTCATAGTGTTATATTGCTTTTCTGAGAATTAAGATGATAACTTCATAGTAGATACAAAAGTATACATATGTACAATATATTCTGTTAAACATTGTTGCTCCTGGATGGATCACAGCCAACCCAATTATTTTCAACACAACTCCTCGTCCCTGGTCATGGTGGCCACAGCACTTAAAATAATAAACTTCATAATTCTCAAAATTCTGACCCTTTGCTTTTTTATCAACAGCATTTACTTGTACTTTTACTTTCAATACTTAAGTACATTTAATATCAGATAATTACTTTTGATACATAAGTACAGTAAATATCAGATACTTTAAGACTTTTACTCAAGTAGTATTCTCATCAGTGACTTTCACTTTTACTGGAGACATTTTCTAGTACGGTATCTTTACTTTTAGCCCTTGTGCCCTGCATCGGTCCCTCTTTTGTCTACAATTGTGACATACTAACAGCCGCAAGACCAAGGTTCTGCTCCCAATTTAAAGCAGCATTTCTTCAGCTGGAACCAGAGGGCCACACAGCTTAGAGGGATATTCCTGTACTCTGAATCTGAAGTTACAATACGTAGCTAACATTCTATATTGTATGGGATTGGCCATCTAAGAGCTGCTGCTATTGGTTTAAGGGCAAAGCTGATCTAGGCTATTGCCCACTGTGACACCAAGGTTCACCAGCAGACAACACATCAGTACACAAGCCGTAGATGCCTCGTAAAAAAAGGCAAGTAAAAGAAATTAGTCTTGACTGAAAGTTGGACAGAAATTTGTGAAGACTTCAGGTGTAAATTCACGTATTTTTCTGTAAAGTTGCTACGTTTCCATCCTCTCTAATAGACGTACCCTTTCCAAGCGCTGACATTGCATCTCTCTTATTATTTTTTGAGCAAGGCATTTTCAATTAATTATTAGTTATATATATATATATGCAAAATATTGAAAGCACTATATTCTTCCTTGGCTACGGCCTCTAGGAGGGTTCAGTGTGCCCCCTGAAACAATAATATTCCGCATGGCCTCTACATGGGCTATGGAGGGGTGAGAGATGAGTTATTAACAATGCGTGTGATTTTGAATGAGGTTGTTGTGGTTTTTCTCTCTCTCTCTCTGTCAGATGGAATAACAGAGACAAAATGGCCTCTCCGTCTGAGCTCCCACTCCTGAAAATCAGCAGTTTTGTTCCAAATCTGGAGGCATCAGTATCGGCCTTCAAAAGCCCCAATCAGCAGCTCCCCGTGCGCTCTCTCCCACCCACCCACTAACATCTCCCTTTACCTCCACTCCCCTCTCCCCCTCTGAGCCACTGGAGCTCTCTCAACTCAATCTGCCTCCCTCCAGCCTCTCTCCACCCACTCTTTATCTCTCTTTTCATCTCTCCCTCTCACTCATTGCCTCCCTCCATCTACCCGTCCGTCCTCAAACTAATTGAGGCAGGTGGCCTCTTTTATTCCCTCTCTCCAAACCTCTCAGTGCTGCAGTTGCCAGGCATCTCGATTACATTGTGTGTGTGTGTGTGTGTGTGTGTGTGTGTGTGGGTGTGAGTGTGCGTTCATCAGTGATTCTTCTTTTGTATTGAATCTGCTGCTGTGGAAGGAGTCTTCATGCAAGTTGTGTGTGTGTGTGTGTGTGTGTGTGTGTGTGTGTGTCTTAGTGAGTCGATAAACATGAAAGTAAAATCCTAATGGCTCCTTTCTCTTCCAGTAGTGGCCTCTTTAAACGCCACTCGTTGGGCCTGAACATGCACCTAATTAATTCAGCTTGGTAAGAGGATCTATTTATACCTACACACACACTCTCCTGACAGAGTCTAATGGTGACTCTCGTACATAGTTGGGAACGTGGCACCCAGTAGCAGAGTATGGGCGGGGGGGGGGGTGAACCAAAGGGGACACAAACACAGAGAGAGAGGGAGAGACGTAACCACAATGGCTTCTGTCAATTAGGGAGGACTCATTGTTTGGCTGACTAAGTTAACGGTCTCATAAATGGCTCCATCGAGCACCGATGTGTCTCGCCAACGTCAGAGCCATCGCACTTTATTTTTGTCAGTTTAGTAGTTAACTTCCTGGCAAACACAAGCGGTGTGCTGTACGCTCACATGATACACCTCTGCAGCAGTTATGTATCATGGATTAATACGAGGAATGTGATTTGGACACAAATGCCTCATTTGGATATGAAACAATAGTCATTTGCTTCCAAATGTGTCACGCAGTAATTGTATGTTGTGTTTTTTATTTCTCTACTCACCACTCAACTCTCTCCACTCAGATATAATATCCAAACTAATCAAATATTCCCAGTGTTAGTGGTCTCAGCATCCAGGAATACACGTAGAAATGACATTACACATAAATCAATCTCTTTCCTTTTAACCAGTAGATTCTGACCATTTCTTCAGGTGTTTTTTTAACATCCACATGCTTTGGTCACATGACCAAAGCATGATACTAAATATAAGCATCGTGTCATGCTCGGATCATATGGTGACAGCTGAGACAACTCAATCTGTTATTGAAGACCACGAGATGCAGCTGAAAGCTCTGGAACAAAACCAGTCAGTGAACCATGGGATCTTTTAAACTACTGTGTCTAATGCCAAAAATGTACTTTAATGCTCAATTGTAATAACCTTTTTTATTTGAATATCCATGGTGAAAGTGCAAACAGGAAGTGCTCAGTCAGAATTACTTTTCATGGGGAAGGTCCACTGTAGTTAGTTCTAAGTTATCTAGATATTCATATTCTAAGTCTGGTCTAAAAAGTTTGAGAAGAAAACAAATATTTTGACAGGATAATCTTTCTAAGTACCTTTTTTTGTCATCTGTGAAACATTTTGCCAGATGACCGTAGCTGACTAACTAACTGAGGTTTCTTTGCTGAACCAGCAAAGCAACCGCCACATTTATATATTTCCCATTTTCCGAATAACTTTTGTGCATCGAAGATAACTTTCAGAGATTGTCTACCTAATAATATATCAAAATATGTTGACTTAAATTGACAAGCAGAACACGTTTTACTTTATAATAGTGGGAGAAAGAGATTCTACAACGGCGTTATGTAATTAGGACACAGGAAAAAGGTAACTGTATTCTGGGACCTTTGGTAATAATGGGATTACTAGAAGGATAACATTTTTTAATATACTGTACATCTAAAATAAAGAAGGATATACAGCATGCAGATGTATCTCCGCAGCAGATCAGGTAGAACAAGGCCTCATCTATAATGTTGACATTTAAATTATTATCGTCATTATTAATAACTTACAGAAGAAGCATTCAGTGTTTCTTCTCCTCCTCTCACACACACAGCGAGTGGCCGTGTTCAGTCAGGAGACGCAGGGACTTAAACCAAGATGGAGCCGAGGAGACGGGAGATAGGAAAACCTTCTTTTTATAGATTACAGCATGCAGTAATGCACTGCAGCAGTATTTGTATTTAATGTTTATGTTCTTTATTGGTGTTGCAGCTTTTTATAGACAGTTGTAGTTAGTTTCTTAATAAAGAGGGCGCTTACATCTACATGGATTGGAGAGTCTTGTTTACACTTTGTTGTCAATGTTGCCATATGTGATTAGGTGATTGAATCTGAAGTCCATAAAAGTTAAAGAAATGAGGGGGCAAATAATGCCGCTGATAATCAAAAGTGCATTTTTCACAAAGAGATCACATTGGAAAAGGTGAAACTTTTTCCAGATAAAGAAATGTGATAAAGTACAGTCATACACGACCTCTGCATCCGCAAAAAAAAACTATAATCTAAATAAACAACCCCAAATAGGCTAAAAAGTATTGTGCAAAGAGCTTTGGTGTTCTCTGAAAAAAGAAGTTGTTCCTGTTTCATTTAATTAATGTAGAAATATCGCCTGTGAAAAATACTTATTTACCGGGATATTTAAACTGATTAGGTGAAAAAAGACAAATAAGACAGTACATACACAAATGACAGCAACCCATCCTCACTCCCAACTCTCCCAACTCTCCCAATACAGCAGCTTGGTCAGTGGCTCCACGTGCTCCTCCAGTATCAGTGCTGGACATGCAGGGCTGCCTTCAGGGCCCGGAGTATTTATCACGGTGGTAAAGAAGGAAGTCCGGTTACGCAGTCAAAAGAGAGACAACAACAAGCCCTTCAATTCAATTTTTTTAAAAATTCAATTCAGTTTATTTTGTATAGCCCAATATCACAAATTACAAATTATCCTCTGATGGCTTTACAATCTGTACACATACGACATCCCTGACCTTTGACCTCACATCGAATCTGGAAAAACTCCCCAAAAATAACCTTTGACAGGGAAAAAAGGGAAGAAACCTTCAGGAGAGCAACAGAGGAGGATCCCTCTCCCCGGATGGACAGAAGAATAGATGTCATGTGGACAGAATGAACAGAGATACAGAGTTACATAAACACATTACATGAATTACATGCAGTGGCTTTCAGTCGAATGAATTCACTGGTTCAATTGAGGTTCCACACTTCTTTTCTTTTGGGAATTCCCACACAGGAGACATTAATTCACATCGCAAACAAATCTTACAACCCAGCAAAATAATACATTTGTGTGAGGGTTCACTTCTTTTCATCACGCTTTGGATGAGTTTGCTCAGAGGCCAGAATGAAACTCATTAACCCTCCGTAACTCTGCACTGTGTGAAGAGTTGTGCTCGTGTCCACATTATTGAACTCCTCACACAGACGTCTTCGATGCAGAGTTCTGGAGGGTTAATGAGTTTGGTTTTGTCCTCATGTAACCGTGATCCCGAAGGCACTACGTTAAAATCACAGTGACAGTAATTGAAAACTCATCTCTTCAAGGTCCACTCGATGTCCTCCAGAAGATAATACAGACTCCTTTTCTCTTGTTGGGTAATGTGGTACTTGTCCGTGACACATATTTGATGGAAACCTTTTAAATTCAGGGTGCTGATGTAAATTAAAGTATTAATAATGTCACACAAATAAAGGCTGGAATCGTGATGGGTAGCACAGACATGCTTGCTGTTTGATGGATTTTTTTCAGATGTTTTGAAAAAGTGTTATTTCTCTTCACATACAAATGCAGTTATTTTCAAAATCATGTTGTTGTCACAAATAAAACAGTTTACCCTCCCCCTTTGGTTTACTGTGTCCCGAGCTGCACGCTGGGTGGGCTTCTCATCTCGATTAGATTTGTTTTCAGAAGGTAGAAGAAGAGCTGACCGGGTCGGGGTCCCACAGACCAACAAGCCGGCCATCAATGAAGATCGTCCACTCAGCGTGGCAGCAGATCGAGATGTGTTTTTACTCATCAAGAGGCCGTAACCGCGGCTCAGCCCTCATTGCGGAATTGCGTATAATTGCGCATATCCAACACGTCTTAATTTGAAAATGCTACACTTAAAATAAGGAATATTATCATATTCTGGATAGAAGTTCAATGTTAGTGTGTAAACGTTGTCAGTGTCTGGAGAGTGTTTTAAACATTTCGATAACTACATGACATAGATTGACATATTTGATGTTTGACTTTGGACTGGAACAGAAGTTTAGAAAGTGTTTGCGATGAGGAGGTGACCTGCCAAGTGGAGATGAAGGGCTGGCAATGGACAAGAGTGGCCAAATATTTGTACCAATCATAAAATAACAGAAAGGAACATGATGAGCAAAGCTATGAAACGTGAGATGGAGAAACTGAAAGCCAACCAGAATGGATGAAGGTAGATGAGCAGGCGGAGAGAGAGAGAGAGAGAGAGTTGAAGGAGCTCATTAAAATGAAGAGGCAAAGCCCTGACTTTGACTCAGTCAGCCAACTGGAAATATCAAAGGATCTTAGTGAAAAGAACGTGCCGCATGCTAGTGTGCTTACGCAACATCTGATCAGCAAGCTAAAACCCAGGAACGTAAAAGTTTGCTTGGGGAAGGAGCAGAAGGATTTAAGTCAAGGGCAACGTTGCCAGAGTCGAGTGTAATGCGTCGACAAAGATATCAGGATTCAACTTGGCAGAGGCAAATATTTGCACGTGGCGCTCATGGTATGGCACTTCAGCTGCACAGAGGCCCTGTGAGTACCGGGTAGTGACTATTATTTCTGTAATATTACATGATTTCACGACTCCAAGTGTATCTGCTGTGGAGGGATCACTGAGCATTTCTTACCATGGATGCATAACTAGTCAAATATAATCGAACCACACACATCACAGTGCAGATGAAACAGATGATCGGAGTTTAAATATTATACTCTGAATGAATAATACCCAAATTCCCATGTTATTTCGGAAATTTGACTCATTCTTACTCGCTGTTGCTTATTTAGTCAATAAGATTAGAAAGAGACACAAAAGTGTCCTCACTCCGAAGGACTAAAACTCAAATTGGTCCTCGCAAAGATAGATGAAAAAGTCCACGCACACACACACACACACACACACACACACACACACACACACACACACACACACACACACACACACATGTACACACACGTGCTTGCCCATGACCAACTTGGCTCAGCCTGGCTAGAGATGATTAGTTAGTGGGAAGCTGCATGAAACATAATGACTTCCATTAGAAAAGTGTGCCGGGCTGGTGGAGTGACTCCTCTCCTCTGCTTTCTCTCCCCATGCTCCCTCTCTCCTTCACCTGCCTCTCTCTCTCCCTCTCCCCATGCTCCCTCTCTCCTTCACCTGCCTCTCTCCCTCCCTCTACCCTGTCGGTCTCTCTGCCACCCACACAGCCCAGTGCGGCTGGTTGCAGACTGGGAGTTGACATTCTGAGAAACCATTCAAAGTTCTCATTATTGGGAAACGAAAAGGAGGGCAGGAATCAAAGAGATGCACTCACTCTTATTCTCTTCTGAGTTTCCCTGATCTGTTCCGCACTCATTCCCCAACTTCTCTTCAATTCTATTTGCATCCTCCATCTCTTTCTTCGTGTCTGTCTTTTCTTTATTTTCCTTTATTCTGCACCCTCAATTAAGCTTTACCCTCCGGCTATTTAATTCACTGTCAAAGGAACCTTGTATCTTCATAGGAATGCCAAAATAAGGCACGTCAACTGTGTGAAGATGTTTTAGCTGTAAAAATGCATTTTATTTTTTGTGTGGACAAAAATAATATTTGTTGTATTTACTCTGGGCTTCACTCCTATGATGTCCGAAATGTGGTTTAAAAGCTTTTTAGTGGGTTTGCTACCAAGCCACTGAACCTCAATTCAGCTTCAGGCTTCAGGGCTTCTCGGCTGAAATGTGCTTGTGCCAGAAGGTTTAGCTTATACATCATAGTGGCAAATATATTTAGATTAATTTATGTATTTAAAAAGCAAAAACAACAACAACAACACTGGATATAATTGGTAAATCGGCTGGCTACTTCCAGTATTAAATCGATTTAAAACTCTACTGGTGAATTTATCATATAAAAGATTTTTTTTTTTTTAAATAAAAAGCCACAGTTCAAATTACTGGAAAGCTAATGATTCTGCATTTAAGACTAAATGTAGCCTTTTTTAACTTGTCCTCATTTCCTCATCCTGTTCCTAGGTAATCCGACCCAGTGGAGCAGCTTGTTAGCACTAGTGCTAGCTCGACTATCCCATCTGTCACTGCTGCAGAGTAAAGGAGGACAGTCGAGGCCGACGGGGACAGTTCAATGATTTAATGAATAGCAGGCAGGAGGTGACAGGAGTCCAAACAGGCAGGAGGTCCAGCAGGCAGCTACCAGGTGACGGGCCGGTGTACGTAGTGATGAGGCAACGACATGTGGGAGAGGAGGTGGCGGGGCAGGCCAGGTTATGGCAGAGCAGGGGGGGCAAGCGGACGCAGGTGTGCACAGTCGATGGGCGTGGTACTCTCAGGTGATGGGGGAACCCCAGTAGGGTTTAAAAGGGAGATGTCACGGGTTCATGTCACTTCATATCATTAGGCTGACCACAGTAATCCTCAGTAAAATCACCGGCTGGCGTGGAACCACAGATCATGAGGGTGCTTGATTGAGGCGTCCCTAAGGAGGGTGTTTTATAGTAGCCTACTTTGAGTTTGAGAATGATATTTCAGCAGTATATGAGAATATCTTCAATTAAATAACACAAACATATGCTTTCTAATTGAAAACATTCTATTGTATGCAGGCCGCCATCCATTAGAGCACAACCAAAAGGTTCTGTCCAAAGAGAGAGCGAACACCATCCTTTTATTTCTAGCGGCATCGTCCAACTTCACAGCTCCAGTGGATGTGTCCCACCCCACAGACCGAGACCGTGTCCCGTCCTTCAATCAATAACCTTTGCTTTCACGTCAACTCTCTCCTATCCCCAAAGACAATGGCCAACAATGCTGATGACACTGACACCTGCGTGAGACCCAATGACTATGTGAGCCATAGTCCACCAATTGGAGAGGTCCAAATATGTTATTCTGCATAATAATTAGCCATGTTCAGAGAAATGGACAAATGGGCTTTTGGTTGAATTCGACATTGGGACAAACACATTGGGCCTGGCTTCTATGCAAATGTGCTGTTTTTCTTGGTCTTCTATGATTTAACTACATTTTAACTGAATGGCTTTGGCATTTGTTCAGCTTTGTATGATTTACTAACATGTTGTGGCCAAACGACCAATAGATATTACAATCAGCAACTCTTTTCACATTAAATTGCTTGGTTAATCTTTAATCAACTTAACTTCAGTGCAGTGTTTGTCCTTCTGAATGGCTTCTTATCTTATCTGCAGTAGTGACCCAAGGTCAAGGATAATATTATAATTACACACATTTTGAAGTACTAAATTGATGAATAAAAGAAAACAAAACAAATTGTAATAACCCAGACTGACGTTCTTAAAATAAATAATCTGAAATGGGTATTTACAGTGGGGAAAAAACTTTTAAACATTTTAACATAAAAATTTAAGTAATTAAATTAAAACATTAACTAAGACTATATTTTGTACATGTAAATGTTCTTCAAAACAGGATAACCATATTTTATTGTCTTGCTCCCTCCAGACAAGGACAAGAAAGCTCAAACTGTCCACAATGAGACATTTAAGCAAAGACTAAGACAAGGTATATAGAAAATAAATTCTTCAATTCTGGGAACGATAGGTATCATATTCTTCCACTGTTTTTCTCACCATTTTCTCTTCTTCCAATTCATCTCTCTGTCTCCATCTTTATCCATCACACTGAGGAGCCTTAGTGCCAAGCTTCCATTGTATGGTGCAGAACATCTCACACACAATACCCCTCTGATTCACACACACACACACACACACACACACACACACACACACACACACACACACACACACACTGTGCCGAGCCTACTGTTTTGTGCATTATATCCTTCCGAGCTTATGTCACGGAGCTTTCTCCTTCCTAATCCACAAAGAATGGGAGAGGGGGAGCTGTGAGGAGAATCATCAGAAAGCCAAAAGCCAGCCCTGGCAGCACTCTGTGTTAGGGAACGGAACCATCTGATAGGCCCCTTATTTGACAAAGTAATAATAATCAAATTAAACAAAATATAAGACCCCTCCCCATTAATATGCTGTACATCCCTATATTGTGATGGTATATTACAATAACTGAACATAACAGAATGGCTATTGGGGTTTGCACATTCACACAGAACAAAGTGGGTGAGAGGAGTACAATTGATGTGGATTTGATGACTTAATGTGCCACTGGGTTGTGACATTGAAATCTATCTTTAACAATTTGAGAGGGTGGAATGGAAATATCTTGAATACACTCTGAGGAGACTCTGAAAACTTTGCAGATGGAGACTTCTTATTTCCCTTGTTGCAGCAGTCTGTACCAATGTATTTTGTTTCTACAATCCTTATAACCTTTTGTTTCAACTGTAGTGACATTTTTTTTAAATCCCAAACATGATTAGCACACTATCCGTCTGTTGTGAACCATGCCATTAACACATGTCATGTTATTGCCACAGAATATAATCAATAACATGTTGCTACAATACTTACATTCTCATAAAATACCGTTGTGGATCTTTCTTTCTTTTTTTTGTGTCTCATTTTCAAATACTGGCACGCAGCATGCCAGAAATGAAAACCTGATGCTCAAAACCTTATCTATAGCATAATGCCACAGCTCAAAGGCTATATTGACATGGCCAGGTGTCGGAGGTACAGTATATACTTATGTGCACATTGATTTTGTTCAATCTGATGATGCAGAACAACACAGAGACAAAAGATGTCTGGACAAGGGAGAAGAATAGTAGGACGAGGGAATGGAAGAGATGGTTCTTGCTAATACATTCAATCATTGTCATGTCGACACCCAGCTGCCCCCAGCTGCATATAGGATGTAATCCTCCAAGGCTAAACCAGAGTAAAACTGAGTTCTTTGACATGGAAGAGATCTAGGTGTTATTTTTTATTCTGGTTTGTAATTGTATTAACAAATCAACTCTTCTACCATCTTAGTTGAAGAGACTTTAGTTCAGGCTTTCATTTCTTCTGGCCTTGTAAGCCCCATCTCACCTGAGCCGTGTTCAGAATAGAGCAGCTAGACCACATCTCCCCTGCACTTCACTGCAAAGTTTGATTTTAAGATTGTATTTGTTTTGAAGGCAGTGCACGGACTGGCACAGGTCATGAACTGCTCATCCTCAAATCCACCTTTTAACCTCTCAGATATGGTGACCAACCACTACACTCTAATCCACCCACCCAGTTGAAAACCAAAGGTTACATTTAAATGTATTTGTTGGCCTAAACTGTGGAATATTTTGCCAGTAACATTTCAATCATTCCTCTACATTAATACCATTATAATCTGCCTAAAGACCATTCTTGTGTCTATTAATAACCAGAACAAAGACATGCCATCTGGCCTGTCAGTTTAGGAAGAAACCCAGTGCCGCCAATCACATAATTGGAATATTACATTTATTGGCATTTGGATCATTCAAAATTGCAACAACCTTTATGAAGCTAACCTCCCACTTACTGTAACAGCCTTCACTATGATTAGGTGGAAGAATCAATAGTGCAAACATTGATTTGAGTTGATTGCCTATATGTCTAACAAATTATTCGATTGAGACAAATGGAGCTATAGCGCAAGTTCAGACGGGAGACCATACCCCTCAGAAAGCCATTTATTCCTCATTTGCCAATCATTTCTCACACATGCTCACTCATGCTGGCAGATCAGCTGGTCCCCTCCATCCAATAAGCACACTGAAACAATGACACGGTTAGCCAATCATCTTGCTGCTGTGTCTTTAAATATGACTGTCTCTCTACCTTCAGTTCATTCATGTTGCTGTTACGCACCCCTCCACCTCCCCATCTCCGCCCAGTCTTCATGGATCCATCAGCTTCATCAACTCATCATTCTATCAGCTCATCACCACCAGGTCTGGACTCCACGGGGGGGGTCTATCTCGTTGCTGATCGGGGCAGTCGGCCCTCAAATACAAATCTCCCGTAGAGTCCAAGCGCCAAAGACTCTGAGACTTCATTATTTCATGTCATCTGTTAACAATAAACATCATCCTTTCTTTATCTAGCTGGTCTCTCCCTGATTGAAATAGTACATTTGGAATCATTCACCACCTTCATCTGAAGTCCAAATAAGATGAATTTGGTGAAATATTTGAAGTTTTTCTTGATTTAAAGAAGACTTTTAATACAGTGAACCATGAGGTACTGTCAAAACTATCCTCTTAAGATTTCTCTTCTGATCCCATTAAATGCCTGAAATAAAATCTAACAAACAGGAAGCAACCAACTCAATCAATACTCAATCAACATACCTTAACTGTAACATTGGTGTTCCTAAGGGATCAATACTGGGCCCTATTTTGTTTAGCTTGTGCATTAATTACCTGCCTTGAGTCTGCCCATTTGTCAACATTCAAATGTATGCTGATGACATGGTTTGTTGTGTGCATGCTAAAAATAAACCACAAGCTGCACATGAACTAGCCGCAGCCATGGCCCATGATTGGCTGTGCAACTCATGCTTACGCCTGAACCAAAACAGTCTGTATGTTCTTTACAAGGAAACCCACAGAGACTCACCAACCTTTAAAAAGCACGCGAGGTAAGCCGGTGCTATCCAATTCAATCTGGCTAACTTTAGGCATACCTAAGAACAGAGGCAACATTGTTTATAACCTGCTCAAGGATGACAGATGAAAATTAGCTCACGATCAAACTCTGGCACATTTACATTGAGATGGAAACTGAAATATTGATTAATGTGCGACAGTGCACATTCCTGGTAGATAAATAAATAAACGAGATAATTAAAAATGGAGTGCAGTGGCTTAATCACGAAAGTGACGCCTCACAACACAGTGACATGAGAAAAATGTACTAGTGATGTTTTAAAGACTATCCAGTTTCAACTCCAACCTCCCAAATCAGAAACTGTTTTATTGCCAACTAGTTTGTACATAACAATAAACACCTCGATAAAATAAAGATGTCAAATCAACCATTTTATAAAATATATTTTTTTGAAGAATTTAGCATTTCTATACATCCCTGCATGTCCGAAGATCTCACATCGGATCAGGAAAAACTCCCCAGAAAAAAAACTTCCAGGGAAAAAAGGGAATAAACCTTCAGGAGAGCAACAGAGGAGGATCCCTCTCCCCGGATGGACATGTTACAACAATCAAGTTCAACCTGTCACTCACTGCAGTTGTCTGTTTGTTGGCAGGGAGAACAAAGGACCACTCTGTGTCCCAGCGGAGCACACGGCATTCAGGATCCTCAGTCCAACAAGAAATACATACAATAAACTTGTGTCCTCCATGGGTCCTTCTTCACCCCACATCTCACACACTATCCGTGGTCTAGGTAACGGCGCATGCGTCGTAACTATTTGCATTGAAGCACATTGGTAGTCAAGTAGTTATAGCCGTGGGATCTTTGTTCCATGTCATTCCCTCATCTCCAGTCTCTGTCTCCACACTGTCAAATAAAGGCAAAGGCAAAATATGCCTCAATGTAACGCATCATGTCAGATGTGGATCGGGATTAGAGTTAGTGTCACGATCAAGGTTGAAGTGGGTCTTTTGTTTTCTCATGTTATATGAGCATACCTCAACCTGTAGATAACTGGTCCCATGGCCTTTAACCAAAGAAAGAAAGGAGTACAATCATTGTTATTTATGCAGCTGGAAGCCTTAATTGGTTAAGTTTAATAACCAACTGTTGTCAAGATGACAACTGTCTAATTCCACACATCCAATCTCTTTCAAGCAGCTTCAACATCTGTCAGCAGCAGTCGGTTTATACACTTGATTACACCTTTACTTGAGTTAAGTTAATGAGATGTATATGACAAAATAATAAATATAGAATAAATATCGGCAATCATTAACCTCAAAAAGGCTAATCAATTTGAAAAATACCAAAGTAATAAATTACTCACAAGGTTAAGGAGGGGTTATTATTGAACACCAGTAATTACTCTAGGAGCCAAGGATTAGTAGATAGCTGAGAATATGCCAATATAGGGGCATATAGGCTGTGATATTCACACACGGCGCTCATGATAAGCAGGCTACAGGCGCTGGGCTTCTTGAAAATAACATTCGACATTTAGATTGATATTGTTATTTTGTCCATGTCACTGCAGATACTAGGAACTGAGGGAGCCACAATAATGTTTTATCCGTTGGACTCAGGCCTTTCTGGTTCGTGATGACCTTTACTGTAAATGAGATGCGGGTTTGTGTCACAGAACCTTCTGAGAAGCCGCCTTTGGGCACTGTTCTGAAAAG
Organism: Cyclopterus lumpus; assembly: GCF_009769545.1. Taxonomy (NCBI): domain Eukaryota; kingdom Metazoa; phylum Chordata; class Actinopteri; order Perciformes; family Cyclopteridae; genus Cyclopterus; species Cyclopterus lumpus. The sequence continues at coordinate 2,841,403 of NC_046975.1, read as the reverse complement.
GGTGGAAAATGAAGTATGCACTCTAAGTACATCGTCTGACACCAAGTATACACGCTACGGAGAAAGAGTAAAGACGCCTGTATTGATTTAAGTGGGGACAACACACACAAAAAAGAGTGTTACGGTTAGGTTGACCTATTTGTGCCAGTATGTGGACCTTGTTTTCACACGCACTCATCGCTCCACACAAGAGTTAGCAAACAGGTTGTTGAAGATCACACAGGCAGAAGGTTTTGATGAGTTCAGTTGCTGGACATTAGAGTTGAGGTAAAGCGGGGCTCACTCGTGAGCGTCTCACTGGGGTTTCAACAAGTAAAGAGAACGCTGCTCGTCGGCTGATGTGTTCTGAGCTCTTTCACACGAACACAGACAGTAGAGATTGCTTTTATTTAGAGTATAGTGTAAACATATAACGTAATAATAATCCTGTTCTTTTGCAGTGTGTTTCATCATGGGTTGAAATGTGTGTGTGTGTTGACATGAATCCATCAAACCAGCAGTGCCTGCGAGCATGTGTGTTTCACCAGATTTACGCCTGCTGACCGCTCCGCGATTGGTCCAGGGACAGCTCAGGACGTCCCCAGGGGCTTCCAAGCTTTTTATCTTGTCAGAAGGGCAATCTGAGGCGCACTAGATTTACCCTTCAGCTCCCCACGGGCCGGGCGGGAGAGGACCGGCACCGGCCGGTGTGTGCGCTGTTTCTCTCCCTCCTTCCCTCTCGTCGGGTGATAGATATGTGGAGATCACTCATTCGTTATGGCCTAGAGAGGGGTGACATCCATCACTCTCTTCCTGTGCCTCCTCTCCTCCCCACCTTTTCCTCCTCTCTGCACCCATCCAACCACAGGGCCATAAGCTGTCTGTCAACCTGACAGGCCCATCCACTATATCACAGGGAATCTGCGCGGCCCACAGGACTCTATTATATGTAATCTGCTCCCCTTGCCGCTTACACAGGCCAGCCACCCCACTGTTCCTACTTGATCCGGCAGTCGTCATGCAGCAACATTTGTCTATAATGATTTTTCTTTTGGCGAGTTATAATGAATCACATAGGAAAAGACACATGTAAATATCAGTGTTGCAAAAAGCTTATTTTAATAAAAAGGAAATCTTCATTAACTCATGAACAACACCAGCGGTTTCACATCCCGCCTCACACTAGCAGTGAGTAGTGGTATTTTTGACTGCTCAACTATTAATGTATGAAAAACACCAATCAATTCAAATTGAACATCCTGGTAATTGTCCCACAAAAAAAGTTAACAACATTTGAAAAGATTCACTGCAGACAGAACTGGGCTTTAATCTGGGACAGGCCTTCAGGCCTCATCAATATACATGTAACAATGTTTAACTGTTATATTTACAAGTTCATATTGATTGAATTCCAACAATGCAAATTGAATACAATATATGAATTTCAAATTGAGATAGATTTAGAGAAACAGCTGGTGGTTAAATGTTGTCATTTCGGTGCCATTAAACAATTGTAGAAGTCAAGTCACAACGAGAGACGGGACCCAAACACCGACAACGTTGCAAAGAAACTTTATTCTTCACTTAAATCGTGGAATCACTTAAATCGAGGAAGACAACCCAAAACAACAGGTCTACAACGAGCGATCACCAGGGATCTAACAGGAAGAACCGACACTGGGGAATGACACACGAGAGACGGGGACTTCAAAATAAAACAGGAAACAAGACACAAAAACTCCAGATTGTGACAGAGATGAGGTTGAAAAGGATTTTGTCTCGATGGTTACCTTAGATTTTTGAAAGTATGTACACATTCTCGTGAGAACCATTCAAGGCCAATGCCTAGCCTCAACCATCTACCAATAGTTTTGCAGATTAAGGGTTAACATCTAGAACACAACCCATGAAATGAACTCCAGTCGAAGCTCCGACGATGACAAACCATGAGAAATAACAGGATGGAAATATGACATTACTGTTTGCTGCACGTATCAATGTGAGGAAGGTTCCCGATGTGTTCAGCATCTCCACCGAGGAGGAGGAGGATGGAAATACTTTAAATATCTGAAGTGAACAGGACAAAGTGATTCTATTCAGCAAAGTGATTAACAAAGTGCACCGCTCGTGAGTACTCAAAGTGTTCCTACTATAACTTGATGATGGATGTGACTTTACTGAACGGGATCTCCGTTGCCCTGGTACTTTAGAGCATTAGCTTCAGCAAGTTCACCTCTTACTCCGGTGCCTTTGAACTGGTGCGTATATGTAATATCCACCAAATGGATACGCTTAACACTGTAAAATCTGCTCAAACCTACAGGACAAACCATGAGGTGAGATGCAGCCCTCTCTCTCGTTGAACCGCGGACAACTTCAAAGAGCCTTTTTTTTGCCAAAATGATTTCTAATATAATAAAAGCTACCTTGTGCGGTTTGTGAAGCAGACTAGCTCCTCTCAGCCTCTAAGCCTCGACTATAACGTAAATCCAATCCCTGCTATTCTCCATGGTGGGACGAGCTGAGGCACATCCTCGGGGCTTGTCGTTTCAACTCTGCCTCTCTTCTTTTGTTGCCCGCCATCCCACCTGCTTCTTTTACACACCGTTCTGACTCGCTGCTGAGCTTCATACCTTTCAGCCAAGTCACTCACACGAAAGAGGAAACGCTCGTCTTTGCTCTCCTGCACCACGTAAGTGAACTTGAAAGATTTGAAGGTAATGAGCAGACGTGGAAAAAGTATTCAGACCTTCAGGAAAAAGCACCAATACCACCGAGTAAATACAGTCTATTGCAAGTAAAAGTAGTTGCGATAGGTATGCTATTGATAGGTTTTAATCTATACGGCCACTCTTAGCGATACTCCATATCCGTTCGGTTCTTACTATACTCTTATCGGTGCAGACATCACATCGACCAGACACCACATCGACCAGACACCACATCGACCAGACATCACATCGACCAGACACCACATCGACCAGACAACACATCGACCAGACACCACATCGACCAGACACCACATCGACCAGACACCACATCGACCAGACACCACATCGTCCAGACACCACATCGACCAGACACCACATCGACCAGACATCACATCGACCAGACACCACATCGACCAGACACCACATCGACCAGACATCACATCGTCCAGGCATCACACCGTCCAGACATCACACCGTCCAGGCAACACATTGTCCAGGCAACACATCGTCCAGGCACCACATGGTCCAGACTTCACACCGTCCAGACATCACATCGACCAGACAGCACACCGTCCAGACAGCACACCGTCCAGACAGCACACCGTCCAGACATCACACCGTCCAGACATCACATCGTCCAGACACCACATCGTCCAGACATCACACCGTCCAGACATCACATCGTCCAGACACCACACCGTCCAGACGCCACACCGTCCAGACATCACATCGACCAGACACCACACCGTCCAGACGCCACATCGTACAGACATCACATCGTACAGACGCCACATCGTCCAGACATCACACCGTCCAGACATCACACCGTCCAGACATCACACCGTCCAGACACCACATCGACCAGACATCACACCGTCCAGACACCACATCGACCAGACATCACACCGTCCAGACACCACATCGACCAGACATCACACCGTCCAGACACCACATCGACCAGACATCACACCGTCCAGACACCACATCGACCAGACATCACACCGTCCAGACATCACATCGTCCAGACATCACACCGTCCAGACATCACATCGTCCAGACATCACATCGACCAGACATCACACCGTACAGACATCACATCGTACAGACGCCACATCGTCCAGACGCCACACCGTCCAGACACCACACCGTCCAGACGCCACACCGTCCAGACACCACACCGTCCAGACATCACATCGTCCAGACATCACACCGTCCAGACACCACACCGTCCAGACACCACACCGTCCAGACATCACATCGTCCAGACATCACACCGTCCAGACACCACACCGTCCAGACACCACACCACACCGTCCAGACATCACATCGTACAGACGCCACATCGTCCAGACACCACACCGTACAGACATCACACCGTCCAGACATCACACCAGACACCACACCGTACAGACATCACACCGTCCAGACATCACACCAGACACCACACCGTCCAGACACCACACCGTCCAGACACCACACCACACCGTCCAGACATCACATCGTCCAGACACCACATCGTCCAGACACCACACCGTACAGACACCACATCGTACAGACACCACATCGTCCAGACGCTGTTTAGACCCCTTACTGTCCAGTCAACGTGTTAACAACCTGCCGGTCTGCTGGCCTGTTTTGTGTATTTGTCCAGCTGACAGTGACACAGTGACACCATTACTGTATATGAAGCTCACATTCCTGGCTAATTGGGTTTGTGGCCCCTAAGGCTGTGTGTGTGAGTTAAATAGGGGATTGGTTGGCCTTGTGTGTATGTGTGTGTGTGTTATTGGGAGTGTGCAGTATGATTAAGGTTGAAGGGTCATTGGGTTGTTGTATTTGAGTTTACCAATGTGTGTGTGTGTGTTCGAGATGATAAATTAAAAGCATAGTTATGTGGTTGGACTCACTGTAGTCTGGGAAATCTCTGAGAAGTATTTGCTTTCTCACAGCTTCTTTATGGATCTGTCATGGGTACCTTGACTCCGTGTCTGTGTGTGTTCACAGGGGTGAAAAACCGAGCCATGATAAGGTTGAGAAACAAATGGCCACTTCAGAGCCGAGCAGCAGGCAGGGAGTCGGACGGCAGGCACAGCAGCTCCACTACACCAATTTCACTCCTTCCTCAAATATGCCTCCCCAGTGCTTTGCCTGCTACCACCTTGTGTTTCCACCCTCGGCTGTTTTGTTTTGTTTCTTCCTTCACGCCACTTCTCCACTCGAGGCGAGCCCAACCGCATTCACTGGTGGTAATTCATCTAAAGTTGATGAGCATTCTTTTGCAAGTGCAGAGCACACTTTTGGTGGAGAAAAGTCTGAAAAGATGAATACACTCATGTGACGGGGGTGAAAGCATTTGAATGAATGCTCCACTCCTCTGCTGCCCTATATTTCCCTTTTCATTCAGTGGAGGGAGGTGTCAGGATTGCTGCGAGTTTAGTCATCCGCGAGACATGACTTATACACCGGCTGTACATCTGAACACCGGAGGAGCCGAAGAAGAAGGAGGTGGAGGAGGAGGAGGAGGCGGAGGAAGGGGAGGAGAACAGGACATGTCGGTGAAAAGGCAAGAGCCGGTTAAGGGGCGGGACGGCGTGGAGCATATCTGAATAGACGGTGACAAAGCAGCCGACGGGTGAAGGCGACGCGAGCAGACGGAAGCCATGCAAGCGGCACACAGCTGTACTTATTCAGAACACGCCAGCATTTATGTGCAAAAGTTCCACAAACTCTGTTTTCTCTAGAAGATTGGATGAATAGAGGTATCACACTATAATTACTTGTGTGGTACAGGACTTTTTGATACTAGTAGTAAACTTCCATTACACTTCCGGTATAACAACGGGGACCTATTATATGTTTTACATAAATCTGATGTGAGCAGACATGTGAGACGGAGGTATATTCAGTACAGAAATAAGCAGGATTTAAATTGAATCCCTCACTTTTCTAATAGGGTTTATTTAGTATTTTAGATAATAACCACGCTGAAACACCCATATTTGAACTTCCCTAGTAGCCACAAGAGCCGTGTGGCTCTATGGCAATGTTTGGTGGGACTGAAACAACTATTGGATGGGAAGCCACAGGGTTTGTGCAGCTATTCAGAGGGTGAATTTAAAGTGACTTTGTTGATCTACTGGCTTATTCTTTATATTTGTGCTTCAGATTTAAATGTGTAAAAAGCTGTTTGAAGGATTGCCATGATATTAATTTAACATAGAATTGTGCTATCTTTATATATGTGTATATACTTTAACTTCATCTCGTGCCATCATCAGGTAACATTTTTAATCTGTTCAAAACGTTGATCGTTTTACGTCAAAATACCTGTCAACCTACTATCCTCGCTTTTCCATATGTTCTTTTTTTACATTTTTTTGTTTTTAACCGGAATTTTTAAATTGGAATACATTTGGTTCACTTAGATCTTCTGGCCCTGGTTGCACCACCAGGGCTTACGCCCGGTCCTACAGTGAGCTAACTCGGTCGGAACTAACAGTTACGCCGGTTGCACCATTTAGGCTCATTCCTTGTTCTCCCAAAGACTGGCTGTAAATCTTAAGCCTAGTCAGGAGCAGGCGTCAACGTTCAAGTCAGAACTATAATTTAAAGCCTTGTGGCCGTAGCCAGCCACGAGGTCACAGAGGTCTGGACATTGGTAATTATTTCCTTAACACACATTGAAGAAGTGTCGGGTGAGGTGACGGGGCAAAGGCAGTGTGTGTGTGTGTGTGTGTGTGTGTGTGTGTGTGTGTGTGTGTGTGGCGCTCAGGGAACCGTTCATTGCAGCGATTTTTACACACAAAATCTATATGAAAACTATATTTGATATATTCAAAGATGTTTTTGAAAGTGTTGAGACTCTCTGCTGCAATTCATTACTGATGTTGGATTTCTACATTTCCGATGACGATAATCTCGTAACATGTGACCATGAGTGTCGGCCCTCTCCTCTGAGCTCCTGGGGAAGGAACATGATGGTGAGACAGTGCTGATGAAATATTGAGCAGAATTTGATTTTACCTTAGAGTTGGCTTCTTTCTTTTATGACTAAAAGGTGCTTATAGAATGCTTCTGGCTCACTAGCACAAGCAACACTGCTGGCTTGAATGATTATGATAAAGGGCCTCGAGCCGGCTTTTTATCAGAGTTAGGTGTTGGAGTTTGATTTTTCATAATATGTTCAATGTTTTAAGTACAGTGTATCCAAACTAGTGGGAAGGTGTCGTATGGTTTGTGATTTAACATAAAACCTCAATATATAAGTTGCAAAGAATTAAAGTAAAAATAAATGCCTCAACAGGAAAGTTTGGGATTGTCTGAGACCGCATTAGAAACATGAAATGTGGGCGGGACCATACAAATATTACACCATTATTTCCAGGGCAACAAAGGAGGACTTCAAAATAAAGGTGGAGCATTAGACTGAACCCTGACGGCTTCCAGTGTTCCATTTCTGGGACACATGGCACATGATCCTGACCAGAAGGGTTTTCAGTTGGATTCAGTTTTTAATTCAGAGTGCCTGAGATCTACTGCACCATGTCGTTATGCTGGCTTCAGCTGTTACAGCTCTATTAGATTTCCTTTTCGATTTCTGTGATCCTCCATAATAACTTTGACACAAATGATAAGTGATTAGCTAGACATTCAAAGTCTATAAAGACTGGTCTTCACAAAGACCAGCTAAGCAGTTAGGCCCAGGCTTGGTAAAGCCCATGGGCCATATTCATGAAGCTTCCTAGTTCAAAGACTTGACAAGATTATCAGAAAAATATTAGAATGATGATGTTTTCCAAGAAATTTCCCTCACACGACAAGAATTTAGTAAAGGTCATTCATAAAACACGTCAGTCCTTTAGCGTGCTACTGATGTGAACATATATCAAGAGCAGGGTGGAGGACTTTAAGAGGATTAAGACATTCTTAAGTAGAAAATGGTATGAAGACAAACAAGAAATATTCTCCAAACGTTGATGATTGGTGATGATTAGATCATTTGTGGTCAATCTCATTAGCGATGCGCTCATATCTCCCACCCAAGGCAATACTGTTATAGCTCCTGGGATGGAGGTGATCACAACACTAACATATTTGGAAAAATACTACAGTGTTTACTGTTTGAATTGATTCACATGCTCCTTATATAGACTGGCGGCTGATGAAAGCTGAGTCATGTTCACCGGCTAATCAAATAGATGAAGTACTCAAATGACCAGCATTGTAAATAAATATGACAAACCAGCATATGAATAGTCTGCTTCACAAGTAGGCCTATGTTTTCTTACATTGTCTCTTTAAGTAGGCCTATGGCTTACAATTTAATCAAGAGATATGTTAATTACATCTAATAGGATTCATTATTACACCATGTCTCAATCGGGACCAAATTACATGATTTCCCTTTCCAATCTATGCCCATTATCACAAAGAGGGATCCAGCGCTCACAGCTCTTTAAAAGAATGGGTCGTTCCCCTCAACCCCACCTCCTCAGTGAGGTCAGCGTTTTCCACTCTCCATGCTCAGAGTCGCTCTGAGACGTTTCCTGGGACTCCTTATTAGAACAAAGATAAACAATATTAGCGCTGACGTTCTAATTACTCACCACATTGGGAGGGAACCATATGGCAGACGTCTTACCTGGGCCGAGTTTAGTTCAGCTTGTGTTGTCTTTATAAACCGTGTCATTTTTTTATTTACAGGAATGAGTGTAAGACAACTGTGTCGGCCTAGAATAGTAGAGCTCCAAGGGAGAAGATCACGCTTTCAATGCTGACGTTAATCTCGTAATTTTCTCTCCAAAATTACCTGAAATGAATGTGTAAACAATGTGTTGTATTAAGAATGGCTAATATATTTTACTAATGATGAGGATCCTTGCAAACTGGGCGAGACACAATTTTCTTTCATTCTCATTTCAACGTTGGACATTAACGTTTAGAGTACAAATCTTCTTTCTCCGACAGGATTACTTCACTTGACCAAGACATGGATTACATTTCATTTGCGCTACTGAAAGGAAAGTCTTGTAAAGCCGTGAGGTGCGTTGACCACCAGTGATGTTAATGTAGGATGACAGATTGTCAGATTCCCCGTGGGGTAAGCTAGACGAAGTGACCTTAAGTGTGACTGCTCGGCCTCTAACATGTTGGCTGATTGGGTGGTTGGATAGTGTTGCTGTCAAACATTTAAAACAAACTGCCCACGTAAGTGTAAATGAACAGAAGCCCTCTCAGTCCATGTGGCCAAGACCTTCCGCCTTGTGCTCGTTGTTAAGGGTGAACGTTGGTAAAAATAAGTCTAGCTTACTAGAACGGAGTAATCAACTCAGAGGAATCAGTCAAGGCACTTCTTCAGCAGGGTATGTTGGTGGTCTTTCCACCACACTGTTGGTGTTGTGTCTGCTCACCGAGGACACAGCCGTGAAAATAGTGGGGGAACGATGAAAGAAGTTAGAAACTGCCTCCACCCCCCCTTCTCACCAACCGCCATGTCATCTCTGCTCGACCAATTCCTCTCATCATCAGCCTCTCAATTGACATGCCTCCCCAACTATTAAAACGTCCACCCTGCTTTCCTTCCTCCCTTCTTCTCTCATTGTCTCACCCCCTCCCCTTGTTAAGGATGCTCATTAAAATCTTCTCAGCTGAATCGGACAGGGGAAAAAACGGCACACATTCCCTCCCTCCATCCTACTCCCTGCTCGCTCACTGTTTACTTCTCTGTCAAAAAAAAACAGCCTAAAGCTGGGAGAATGTGTGTTTTATCCAATCAACTATTTCAATTTTGAGTGCTTCTGGGAGGTTTGTTTATGGCGGAATTACAAGTGCTAATAAAAGTTGATTACCGACTTGAACTTTGAAGGAGGATGCAGAGAAAAAGAGCACAGCGGTGAGATGGTCGTAAAGAGAAAAGACGAAAAAGAATTCAGAGGACACCTGTTTTTTTAATGTCCGTATAGAAAACATGAGAAATACCTAAGCTGAAAGACCAAACAGCTCTTTAACACTACATGACATCATTCACCCATTCATACGCTGATGGCAGGAGCCACCATGCAAGGTTCAACCTGCCCATCAGGACTCGCTAACATTCATGCACCACAGGAACAGCCTACGGGAGCAATGTGAGCAGCCACCAAAATGATCATACAGTAATTTGTGGTCAAGCATCTTGGCCAAGGACACATCGTCATGAACTATCGGAGCCAGGGGTCAAACCGCCGATCCTCTGATTTAAGGACAACCCTGATCTACCAATGAGCCACAGTCTGCCGTAGTCCACCTATGAAGGTGGACGGGGTAGATGGATAGAGTCAAACAGCCACATGACTTTCTCCGTGGACCGCCCATTGTTCTAAAACCCCAATAGTAAAACAAACGGCCATTGTTCCGAAGGCCCGTAGCTCCAGAAATAATCATTTTAAAGGATGACGTTCAGATGATGCTCCTTGGCCTCAGAGAAAACAAGCTACCAATCCGTCTGCTAAGACAGAGCACAGGTCGGCTACTGGTATTTCAGCGTCATGGTCGGGGTCACACAACTCAGGGGAATGGCAGCTTAACTAGGTGGATATATTTTGGTCATTGGGATGTCATTCACCTCATGGCCCCTTTGCTTGCTGCCTGCAACAAGTTCACCCCCCTTTCACCATGGCAGCTAAAGCAAAGGCTGTATGACATACAAGAAGTGAAGAATGATGACTTCATGTTACAATATATTTACATTACAGTAGACATGCAGACATTCACATTTTGTCACCTTCCTAAAAAAATTAAAAAAATTCAGAATTTCACCAAAAGTTGTTCTGATGCCCTTGGACAAAAACAAAACAGCTATAAATGAAAAAAAAATATTTACTAAGTGAAATCTTCAGCCTTGATCCTAAAAAACAAATATTACTAGAATAAAACAAATGTCTGCACAATGAATGTTTTTTTTGTTTCACTGTCTGGGATATATCAATGATTAGCCACAATATTGATTTTGAGGCATGGTATCAAATACTGCAGTGCTCTATAATACAGCAGCAAAGCCTCTGGAAAAAAAAGCCTGATTGAAAAGAATGCATTCTTCTGTCAAGTTTGTGAAATCAAACATCCAACCCGTATGCTTTATGCATTTAAAAAAGCCACAAAGGTTCCCGTGGAGGCCACAGGGTTTAGACTTGTATATTTTGTTGGATATGTCAGCATCAAGTACAAACACACAATTTACACATATATCTGTTCAATCAAGTCAGCACCCTCCACCGAATGTCCATGAGGACACACGCAGACGGTCATGTCGGCCCACTGGCTCTCAGTGTTAATTGAATGCCTCCTCTGACAAATGGATTGTTGAAACCACACCTGCAATGCACCATTAGGTTATCCTCTCCCCTGCATCCACCAAGGACTCTGTGTGTCTGAGAGCATGTGTGCACTCTCGTGTGTGTCTATGTGTGAGGGGGACTGAGTCGGGTGGAGTCGGCCTCTGCTTGTATTCAGTCTTCGTGAGTCGTATCCCTAAAAGGTTTTCGCAGTGGTCACTTTCAATTTAGTTCAACCTTCAAACACTGAAGACACAGCAATGTGAAAAAAATTATTCCAATGAGTCTAATGTTGAGGGCATTGTTGTTAAATTAGCTGGCACAACGTACAGCCTACTAAAGTACTGCCTACTAACGAACTGTTTACTAACGTACTGCATACGAACCTACTGCCTACTAAAATACTGCATACTAACGTACAGCCTACTAAAGTACTGCCTACTAACGAACTGTTTACTAACGTACTGCAGACGAACCTACTGCCTACTAAAATACTGCATACTAACGTACTGCCAACTAAAGTACTGCATACTAACGAACTGTTTACTAACGTACTGCATACTAAAGTACTGCATACTAAAGAACTGTTTACTAACGTACTGCCAACTAAAGTACTGCATACTAACGAACTGTTTACTAACGTACTGCATACAAAAGTACTGCATACTAACCTACTGTCTACTAACTTCTACATACTAACCTACTGCCTACTAAAGAACTGGCTACTAACTTCTGCATACTAAAGTACTGCATAATAACGTACTGCCTACTAAAGTACTGCATACTAACGAACTGTTTACTAACGTACTGCATACTAAAGTACTGCATACTACGTACTGCCTACTAAAGTACTGCATACTAAAGTACTGCATACTAACGTACAGCCTACTAAAATACTTCATACTAACCTACTGTCTACTAACTTCTACATACTAACCTACTGCCTACTAAAGAACTGTCTACTAACTTCTGCATACTAAAGTACTGCATAATAACGTACTGCCTACTAAAGTACTGCATACTAAAGTACTGCATACTAACCTACTGTCTACTAACTTCTGCATACTAACCTACTGTCTACTAAAGTACTGCATATTAACGAACTGTTTACTAACGTACTGCATACTAAAGTACTGCATACTAACGTACAGCCTACTAAAGTACTGCATACTAACAAACTGTTTACTAACGTACTGCATACTAAAGTACTGCATACTAAAGAACTGTTTACTAACGTACTGCATACTAACAAACTGTTTACTAAAGTACTGCATACTAACGTACTGCCTACTAAAGTACTGCATACTAACGTACAGCCTACTAAAGTACTGCATACTAACGAACTGTTTACTAAAGTACTGCATACTAACGTACAGCCTACTAAAGTACTGCATACTAACGAACTGTTTACTAAAGTACTGCATACTAACGTACTGCCTACTAAAGTACTGCATACTAACGTACAGCCTACTAAAGTACTGCATACTAACGAACTGTTTACTAACGTACTGCATACTAACGAACTGTTTACTAAAGTACTGCATACTAACGTTTGCCTACTAAAGTACTGCATACTAACGAACTGTTTACTAACGTACTGCATACTAAAGTACTGCATACTAACCTACTGTCTACTAACTACTACATACTAACGTACAGCCTACTAAAGTACTGCATACTAACGAACTGTTTACTAACGTACTGCATACTAACGAACTGTTTACTAAAGTACTGCATACTAACGTACTGCCTACTAAAGTACTGCATACTAACGAACTGTTTACTAACGTACTGCATACTAACAAACTGTTTACTAACGTACTGCATACTAACGAACTGTTTACTAAAGTACTGCATACTAACGTTCAGCCTACTAAAGTACTGCATACTAACGAACTGTTTACTAACTTCTGCATACTAAAGTACTGCATACTAACGAACTGTTTACTAAAGTACTGCATACTAACGTACTGCCTACTAAAGTACTGCATACTAACGAACTGTTTACTAACGTACTGCATACTAACCTACTGTCTACTAACTTCTGCATACTAAAGTACTGCATACTAACGTACAGCCTACTAAAGTACTGCATACTAACGAACTGTTTACTAACGTACTGCATACTAAAGTACTGCATACTAACGAACTGTTTACTAACGTACAGCATACTAACAAACTGTTTACTAAAGTACTGCATACTAACGTTCAGCCTACTAAAGTACTGCATACTAACGAACTGTTTACTAACTTCTGCATACTAAAGTACTGCATACTAACGAACTGTTTACTAAAGTACTGCATACTAACGTACTGCCTACTAAAGTACTGCATACTAACGAACTGTTTACTAACGTACTGCATACTAACGAACTGTATACTAACGTACTGCATACTAACGAACTGTTTACTAAAGTACTGCATACTAACGTTCAGCCTACTAAAGTACTGCATACTAACGAACTGTTTACTAACTTCTGCATACTAACGTACTGCCTACTAAAGTACTGCATACTAACGAACTGTTTACTAACGTACTGCATACTAACCTACTGTCTACTAACTTCTGCATACTAACGTACTGTTTACTAACGTACGGCATACTAACGAACTGTTTACTAAAGTACTGCATACTAACGAACTGTTTACTAAAGTACTGCATACTAACGAACTGTTTACTAACGTACTGCATACTAACGAACTGTTCACTAAAGTACTGCATACTAACGAACTGTTTACTAAAGTACTGCATACTAACGTACAGCCTACTAAAGTACTGCATACTAACGAACTGTTTACTAACGTACTGCATACTAACGAACTGTTTACTAAAGTACTGCATACTAACGTACAGCCTACTAAAGTACTGCATACTAACGAACTGTTTACTAACGTACAGCCTACTAAAGTACTGCATACTAACGAACTGTTTACTAACGTACTGCATACTAACGTATTGTCTACTAAATACTAACGAGTTGAGTATATTCAGTCTCATGTACATGATGTTGATTATATTCAGTCTCATGTACATGATGTTGAGTATATTCAGTCATATGTACATGATGTTGATTATATTCAGTCACATGTACATGATGTTGATTATATTCAGTCACATGTACATGATGTTGAGTATATTCAGTCTCATGTACATGATGTTGAGTATATTCAGTCACATGTACATGATGTTGAGTATATTCAGTCATATGTACATGATGTTGAGTATATTCAGTCACATGTGCATGATGTTGATTATATTCAGTCATATGTACATGATGTTGAGTATATTCAGTCTCATGTACATGATGTTGATTATATTCAGTCACATGTACATGATGTTGATTATATTTAGTCACATGTACATGATGTTGAGTATATTCAGTCACATGTACATAATGTTGATTATATTTAGCCACATGTACATGATGTTGAGTATATTCAGTCTCATGTACATGATGTTGAGTATATTCAGTCTCATGTACATGATGTTGAGTATATTCAGTCACATGTACATGATGTTGTATCAAAAATGAATGCAGCACTAACATGTATCTTTCACTGAAATCCTGTGAGACATTATGAAGAGATTATACCCCTCCTCCCTTCCAACACACACCTTATTTAGCAGGCGTCTTCATCAAGGCCTGGGCCCATTAAATACATCATTGGAGCGGTAATTAAAAATGAAACAGAATTAAATGCGGTCATCAATCATTAAATAGGTTAACAGGCTTAAAATATAAGAGCTCTCTCTCAACCTGAGCTCACCTGGATAATAGAGGGGGGGGGACGGGGACGGGGGGGATAGCCGGAAATCTTGCGTCACATCTTTTCTGCAAATAGAAAATGTAATATTTATTCAAGGGCTGCACGGTGGTGCGCTGGCTAGCACGGTAACCTCACATCAAGAGGGGCCCTTCTGTGTGCCGTTTGCATGTTCTCCCCATGTCAGCGTGGGTTCTATCTGGGTTCCGCCCCCCGCCCCCCCTCCGGTCCACGGACATGCAGCTGAGGTTAATTGATGAATCGAACTTGCCTGTGGGTGTGACTGTGGGAGTGAATGGTTGTCTGTCCTGTAATATTCTGGAAACCTGTCCAGAGTGAACCCTGCCTTCCCCAAATGTCAGCTGGGATCAGGTCTAGCGTGTCTCTGTGGTGGTCACCGAGCCTGTGTTTTGGTAGCCATGTGATATATATATATATATATATATATATATATATATATATATATATATATATAGAAGCACAGCTTCTCTTTGAGAAGAAGCTGTGCCGTGGATTCACACAGCGGTTAAGTTTGTGAAAGCTGTATTCTGAAGAGCGCCCTCCCACTGGTGTTGTTTTTCCTCCCACTACGATACAACTCTAACTTTTTTCTTTATTTCCAGTGTGGACCGGGAGATGAATGTGACTTAAAAATGTCCAAATTGTAACCTTTCGCAATCCGTGCTGATTGCTACAGATGGATGCTGCAGACTTGTACTGCTCCAGTGTGAGGTAACACACTTGCTGGAGACATGAGTGAGAATTTCTGAACATTAAATGGCACAGTGTCTAATGTATGATGCAAGGACTACATGCATGAAACAGTTCAAACCATAAATAAGTGGTTCACATTCATAATCATGTGTGGACTACAGTTCTGCGGAGGCTTGAAACTGAGACCTGAACCTAGTCCAAACCAGTGTCCTTCATACCGGAGCTGGCTGAATCCAAAGGACCTTATTTCCAACACCAAACTAAATGTGGGTGTTTCCTGTTTCTCCTCCGTGTTATCATCTTGCTCTGCTCTTTGTTTCTTGCCATGTATTGAGTTTGCTCTTCTTTTTGTGTTCGTAATCCTCACCTTTCTCTACCGGTCCTACATCAACCCGTCTGTCCCGCTTGTCTTCTGCCAGTTCGTCACTCTCTGCGTCTCTTCCAGCCGGTATTCCTTGTGCCGACCCGACTTTTTGTCAAGGATTTATGGTAAACCTCTACTTCCCGTCTACGAAACCTGTTTTTTGCCAGTAAAAACAACGTATTTGAACCTCACTGCTTTCTCCGACTGGTGCGTTTGATTCCCGTTGCCTGTGCTTTTACGCAATGTCACACCTCAAGTGAATAATATGTGTTCTCTCGCACTGAAACAAAAGGCTTTTCTCGTGGGACGTCTCTGCCACCTGAGGTGTTCATGAAGTTGACCGTGGACCTTTAAGATACAAAACAGCGCCGCCCTAGCCCAAAACTCGGATGTGTCTCGTTGGAGAGCGTGAAAATGTCAAGTTGTGCACAAGGCTCATTTCCACTCTCACGGGGAGGCACGAATGGACGCAGACACAGCGGTAAAGAACGAGTGTGGTTCCATCTAAGATCCTCACATTATGACCATTACACTCTGGCTATTTATAGCACAGCGGTGTCATTAATTCAACTCACATGCACCTATAACACATAACCTGCAGCGGTATCTCAATCAGCAGCAGCAAATGTCAGAAATAATTATGTAGTTGATAGCGCTCACATGGAAACAGACTTAATAGGGTTCTTCCGAAGTAAAATTAGAAAATGAAAATAAACAGAAAAAAAAAGATAATGACTCTGTGGAAAAGACCAAAAGGATACCAGATTAATACAATAAAAAAAATATTGGAAAAAAACCGTACCTTTGATTCTATAATTATAAAAAATGTCTTCACTCTAACAAGACAGCGAACATGGCTATCTACCTGAAATAATGTATTAAAAGCTGATAGGTTTCTTATTTCCACTTCATCTTATCACACTGGCAAGCGTCCAAGGGGTGTCTGAAGTATGCCTGCACATTCACCACATGTTTTTCAACTCGCAACATTCTCCTCCGAACAACACAATGAATCAGTGTGTCTGCACGAGGCCCTGAACCCCAGAACCAGTTTGGTTTTAAATAAATATGTTTGTTATGTAACTTCAACACGGACGCTAGTTAAAGGAACGCTGTGTAACAGTTAGGGAACATATTAAGAAACTAAGAATCATTATGTTTCCTGTAGTTTAGAGAAAGCTATGCATATCTACATATGGAGCTCTTTATCTGAGTCTGCCATGTTTCTACAGGAGCCCAGAACGGACAAACTGAACTGTTTCTACTTTCTATGAAGATGAGGATGGCTACCAGAACTTGGTATTAAACAGGTTCCAGTGCTAAATGATAAAAAAAAAGCAGAATATTGATATTACTATTGCATCTGTCCATCCGGGGAGAGGGATCCTCCTCTGTTGCTCTCCTGAAGGTTTCTTCACTTTTTTCCCTGTGAAAGGTTATTTTTGGGGAGTTTTTCCTGATCCGATGTGAGGTCAAAGGTCAGGGATCGTAAAGCCCTCTGAGGATAATTCATAATTTGTGATATTGGGCTGTCGCTTTCACAAAATCGTGAATAACTGAGAGACATTTTCAAATACACACACATGGGATTTAGTGAAGACAGCTCAAAACATTCCACACACACACACACAAACACAGACACACACAAACACGCACGCACACACACACGCACACACACACATACATACATACATGGAAGAAAATCAGCAAGACAGTGACGCGAACCATGTGAAAGTTAAGATAACTTGAGTTGGTGCTCACTACGCTCATGACTGTTTCTGCTATATAAACCATTGCTTGTATAAAAGTCACTAGCTGGACAGAAAATAAGTGACTCTGCAGTGATAATGAAGTTTAACAAGTCTTGTAACTCTCTCATTTGTTACAGCCCAGTCGTCTGTGTTCCTGTATTTACATCCTCTGAATTTATGTATGTCAGATTAAGACTCATCCGTTTCCTGTATTTTGTGGAGGAGACCTTGCTTTCAAACTGAAAGCCGTACATTCCTTTTGAGAGAAACTAGATTAAACATCTGTCAGCTAATATTAATGGCATTATGTTCCTTTCATCAAATGCAGCTTTAACAAGCCTCGCAGGCTACAACCTTTACTGGCCACTGAACAACGTTGTTACATAAAGAAGTACATTTAAATTAATCCAACCCACGCTGCGCCCCTATTAATTCCCACTGACCTTTCATAATGAATGGCTGTAAAAAAATTAAATGAGTGTTTCCTGCTGCACATCTTTGCATTGAGTACAAGGATGGGCAGAGAAAACAGAGCAGAAAATCCTAAAATAGAGTTCCGCAGAACAAAGCTTAGAGCATAGAGTGTGTCCTATTAGTTGTTTGGAGAGGGATTCTGAGTGGCTGACTGCAAAGCCAATTATACACATGGTGTGTGAGCCTCGGCAACAGTTGTGTATGTTACGTATGTGGACATTTCTGAGGAGTGACATGTGTTAATGAAATGAAACGAGGAAGAGAAAACCAGCCTGGCGATGCTCAGTGTTTAGACTGAACTGCACATGCCAGCGGTCTGTGTGTACATTTCAGTTATTCCTTTAGCAATCGGCACAGCTTTACCCTCAAAGGCCCGCTGTCCTCCAGTCTGTGTTTATGCCCAGCTGAAAATACCAGGTGCTCTCCTGAAGAAGGTTCAGAACTATTGAGGCAAAGTGTTTTACCAGCCGTGACGCTTTGGCGTGCAAATATCCACAGAAGTAAAAGCGTCAGCCCGAGGTAGAGCGCTTGTCCTGGGTCAGCTGTGGAGGAGGAGGTGAAGGTTGAAGCAGACCGAGGGAGACGAGGGAGACGACGGACCCGCCTGACGTCTTGTCCAATACCATCATTTGTTTTAGATTCAGATCAACTTTATTATCCCTCAAAGGGAAATTTGTTTGGACTCCATGAAGTTGACAGCTCGGCGTGGCCAAGGGTCATCAGAAGAGAAGTTTGTGACTATATATATATATATGTATGTATGTATATATGTGTAAAGAATTACTGGTCTTTTCATATTAAAAAGGCAAACGTATCAAAAGATGGAACAGGAATAAAAACATTTTTTATTATGGTAATAGAAAAACAGTTGCCAAGTAAACAAACACACTTCCCACAGAAATGTCAGACATGTCAGACTGTATGATGACTGTATGATGAAGGTTCAGTTCCAGCTTCATGTTGGAGGGAATGTGGGATGACTGACGATCGTTCCCATACCCTCAGGAACCATCCAGAGCTGCAGGGATTTCAGCAAGATAGACATGAGCATACTGAAAATTACCATTCCGATGTTTTTACTTGGATTACTATCTCAAAGACCAAGATCCATTACCTGTAACACTATTCAGGGTCACAAAGGGGTGGAGTCGAGCCCAGCTGGGTGAAGGCAGGGTTCACCTGGACTAGTCTCCAGACTATCACAGTGTCGTGATAGTCCCAAACACAGGCCACTCAAAACCCTGCTGGTCTATAACCATTGAAGCATTCAATGTATACACATTTCTACTGGACAAAGGGGTTGTGGTTGAAGCTGTATTTCTTGATCTCAAGATGACATTTGACACGGTAGATCATAGTACTAATTTGTCCATGGTACCCAGCTACAATTTCTCTTCAGGTACACTTAAGTGGATTGAATCATATTTGCAAAAGTAGATCCCAGTATTACAGTAGTACACAATGATCAATAAAATGCTCTCCATTTGTCAACAGATGTCCCACAAGGATCTATCATGCTTTTTCCTTGTTGATCTTCCTGACAATCAGCATGTCCGGACACCAACACCCAAATGTTTGCAGACGACACTGTAATTTACTTACACGGTAGCAAACTAACTCACGAGCTCCATGGTTCATGTAACAGCATGATTAAAGCAATGCTGTTGACAACTAAATGTGTCCAAAACTGTATGTTTCCCATATCACGGACTGTTCAACACCCTGGGAAGAGGCAGTACTCCACTACTGCAGTCATTGTCGAACATTGTCAAAAAAAAAAAATATATAACTTGTTCAGTTGGGAAAACATGATTATATATTTGAATGTCAGTTTCATGTACAATATTATGTATGGCTTATATTATATATGGCTTGACCTCAAGAACTGCAGATCGGCCCATAAGAGGGGAATGCATTATCCCACTCATGAAAAGTGCTTTCAGTCCGTATGCATGATCTGTAAAAGCAGCAGTAGAATGGAACTCCATCCCAGTGCCCGTTAGAGAGCGAGACACATAGCAGACAGTTCATTTAAAGCCCATTTAAAGAAATGAATAATTACAACCGGCTCCGTCAGCACTAGAACGTAACTGCACCGTACTTCCTCAATCCGTCCACGCTGAACTTCCCTCCGTCTGTCTGCTCTCACCTGTCTGTCCTCCTCGACCTGCATGTGTCATGTATATATTCCCTCCCGTATTAGCTTTGCATGTGTTGTTTGATGAGCTTCTGTGTTGCATGTCTTAATACTACATAGTCATGTAGTATAAGAGTGTCTTGAATGATCTTACTACTCTTTTTAATATTCTCTCTTCTTTTATTGTTTCTGCATGCTTTGTCAAAGGTAAATAATGCATAACTTTGGAATTGTAATCTTATATTGGGTTTTATTTTCCGTCCAGGGACTACGGATGAAAAATAGCCTCTTGGCTAACTCTGGCGCTTTTTACGGGAATGTTTTATTAATGTGCACTGTGCCTACCAAATGAACCATTCAATAACATAAAGCACTGCACCCAACTTATTCAATAGCTTACAATATACTATGTGTGTGTTAATAATAATTTAGCCAACTGAGATACTGTTGCAAAGTATCATCATTCCTTCTGCTATATTGGCTTTCCGCTCTCTGAGTGTCGTTTCATTTCCTGTTCTTTCCACAAAGTAACCGCTTGGAGACGACACCGGATTCTGGAAGTATTTCAATTTAATTTGTATCTTATATTAGAAGCTACAACATTATGTTTGTCTACCTGCAAAGACATTATGTGCTACATTCTACATTTCTACTAAGCTCTACCATATATGTCACCCCTTAAAGTTTCCATGACCCTCTTGTCACCCAATGAATATGTCCATATAGGTCCTTGGAGACTGCAACTCCACCCTCATCTGTGCATACTCACCGTTCTTGGGAAGAGAGTGAGCATGTGTGACTTTGTCTTAGTGCGATTATGCAAATGCAATTAGTCTCTTTATCTATTCAAAGGCACCGGGATGAAAGCGAGGCAGACTTGACCCGCTACACATACCGTCTTCAGTGTCGAGTTAGCGCTATGATAATAGAAGGCAAGACAGGGAGTGTGGAGTGTGTGGGTAGAAGAGAAAAGGATGTTAATTTCTGGAATCAAATCAATATCAGGGAGCAGAGGTAAAGAACATGTTAATGAGGGATAGAAGTGGCCTGTGTTCGGCACGTGGGTAGTGTACATCATACATGCCAAATGAGAGGGCTTTCCACACACAGACGAACTGAACTCAACCTCCCCATTGCTCCTCTTTGTTCCCAACAGAACTCTAAACACCTCCAATTTACAACTTTATGCTCAAAGAGGTTCATTACATAGCAGATAGATGTGAGTAGCCTGGATCCACAACTCTGAATTACTGCCAAGAACTTCAATGATACAAAGATGTTTTGTGCCATGTTCATTGATGAATTCTTCAGTCTGCATGTTGTTGCAAGCTAAATGGTATTCGGTGGACACATTCCTGTGATTGATACAAACATGTGTTTAGCTGTTCCCAACAGCCTCTGTGTCTTCTGAAAATGACAAAAGTCAGTCACTCTTGATTGGTTATGGCAAAATAGGGCAAAAGAAAAAAGCTATTCATGTCAGACTGAATTATGAAATGAAAGGAAATGGCAGGCCATGTGCCTGTGCTTCCACTCCACACTACCACTTGATACAAATGCATTCCTTTTTATGAACTGGGTTATATATCTGTGATTTTGACCCTCATTTCTATGAGTTTTAACATTTGAGTTATCAATTGCATTGTCGGACTACTGGTAAGTAGTGAATGTATCCAGAAAGTCAGGCAACCCAAGTGCTCTGGTGATGATACACACCAGCTTGTAAACAAACAGCTAAATATGTAACTAATTATATGGAATAATTATTATTAGGGGGGGTTATTGTCTGATTGTATAGAAGTATATGAGAAAATGAATCTACTCTATTCCCTCAGTAAACATTGTAAACATCAGTTTATGGTCTCAATCTCTAGTTTCAAGTCTTCTTCAATACAGCGTGATGTTCATTTATTAAATAATGGTCATTTAGAGTCAAACAGACCAAAAAGCAGGGGATGCTTTAGGGCGTGTGATTGACAGGTCGCTACCAGAGTGTTGTCTGGTCTGAGAGTTGTCAACTTCCACATCAACCCTTTCACAGTGTTCTAAGTTAACTGTACATTTCTTATTTAAGGGTTCGGTGGTCCTCAGCTCCTCTAGGTTTGCTTCTGGTTGTAAAAAATAAGATCGCAACAGACAAATTGGAGAACTCGAGGCTTGTAAACTGCAATCCAGGGACCCAAAGAACAGATGGGTGCCAAATCAAAGGAAAAACATGATTTGTGAACATGATATATGATTTTTTTTTTTAACTAGTCAGCTGATGAATGAGCCAGTTATGGTGAAGCATGAATTACACTTTTCTTGTCAGTCGATTAAAGGAAGCGGGACATGTTGCTGATCTGTAAAAGTTACATTAGTGTTGCTCTGCTCCAACAGTACAACCAGACCCCTGTGGGGTTGTGGACAACTTTAACCCTTAAAAACACTTTCTTGTGCCAGTCACTTTCTGGCACATCATGGCTGTAGAAATCCAACTTATTAGAACACAGTTGTTAATTGCGCATCTAGCAGTGACAGAGCAGCATGATTGCTCATTTGGAGTCGTGTTGCTCTCCATCAGACGGATGCAATTCCAATTTCCCTTGTTTTTTGTCCCCACCATGTCTGAAATAATAATATTGAGACAACTGAGACAATATGAGACTGCAGCAGATATGGGTGGCTCCAGACAGATTTCTGTCAAAAGGGAATTATTTGTTCTGCCATAGTGCGTTTATTTTTACCAGATGGTTCTTCCCTTCTTTCACCCACATCTGTGCAAACCCAGGTCCATTTACTGAGAGGAACAACAGACCGCTCAGCTGAGGCACGTCATCTCAATCGCCACACGAATGAAAGCCGATAGTCAATAGCTTGATCTCACGCTGCAGCGCGTCAATCAAAGTTACGAAGGAATCACTGTTTCCAAAGTCCAAAGGAAATCACAGAAATGGAGTTTGGTGAGGTCCTCTGGATGAGGATGGTCGCCTGCTGAGTTCCAGCGAACCCCGTAGACGTCACATCCAGCTGCCAGTCAGACCAGCTCTTTATAACACATGTTTTCTGACAGGGGGAGCAGGAGGAAAAGAGACACGTTCTTCAGGGGTCTGTGGACGCACCAGGGACATATTCATCTTTCAAAAAAGTCATGAACAAATGCTTGTCCCTTTTAAAGCTGGGCCGGTTGAACAGTGACCTTTCCTTCCTCTTGTTGTGGTCAGTTAGAATGGAGCTGTGTGAGCTGAGCTCTCTATGTGGCAGCGCTCAATGCTTGGTTGACTAGATGAGTAATGACTGAAAAAGACACATTTATCAAATCAGCTACAACTCATTGACTTTCTGCCTCACAGCTTCAAGACAGAAAATGAGCAGCTGGATAGCTTTTCTATCGATTTACAGCATCGATAATTATATACATATATATATAAATATATATATATATATATATATATATATATATATATATATATATATATATATATATTCAACTTGACAGAACACATGGCCACTCATTTGTATGTGAAACAATGTGTTGGTATTAAACATGATGTCAAATTATATTCACTTTTTGTCCAAGACTTTGAATCTGGCTAGCATACCATTAGCTCCCTGGCTCATAGCTGAACCAAAGGGTTCTATGAGCTGAGAGGACCAGAAGGATCTCCCGTTGCCAATGTTGACTTCAGCAGTGAACAACGTGTCTATTGCATAAGAACCTGATGGGATGGGAAGGATTGTTCCTGGCTATAATACTCCACCAGGGAGACGGATTGAATTGCTTGGGAAAAAAAGTTTAATGTAGAACGCATCAAAATACAAATGATTGTTCATTTTTTTGCTTTGGTGAGTGACCATGCCGATTATAATGAGGACAAATTGGAAATATGGTGCATAATGGACTCAATTTGTTCCTGTCAGATCCTAACCCCTGGCCCCGTCCGTTCGGCCCTGCAGCCTTGTGGAGAAGCACTCGTCGCTCGTTGACTCCGGTGAAGTGAAGAAGAGTTTCGTTGCAACCCTACTACATACTGTACCTGCAAACTTGTCGCTTTTCGCCGAAATTCACCGTTTTGAAATAGAAATATGTCATCCACGTGAATCGTGTAGATCCGAAGAGTTTTTGTTTTGGGGCATTTCTGAGATTGGAGTGAGACAAGGAGAAAAGGTGATGTTGTGTTCTTCGCAAAATAAAACATCTATGATGTGACGTGTTGAGTCTTGGCCAATCAGCGTTAAGATGTCCACAGGGTCTTCATTGGGGAGGGGTTAGGGTTAGCTTGATTGTCTACTGCAGAGAAAAGGAAGCAGGAGGTAGAGGCAGAAAAGATTGGAAAAGGCATATGGCTGAGCCTTTTTGGCTAGCCATATTGTATATAATGAAAATGTATATTTATTATTATCATTAGGGCCCGAGCACTGACGTAGTCGGAGCGGAGGGCCTGTTGTTCTTAAAAGGTTTGTTTACAAAAAAGTGGGGCTAGATATGAAAGCTCAATCCCGTACTGGTTCTGTCCAAAATGTTTATTATTATTACCGTACGTGTTTCTTTGTTCTTAATCAGATCAGTTTAGAATGTTAGTCAGAACAATCAAAAGACCGTAGTTATCAAAACATGAGGTTTCATCAAACGACGTGGATGTGCTGTGGCGATCAAACATGGTTTGCCACAATGAAGTTTGGTGAAGTTTGTTTAATAAAATCAACCCCCCCCCCGGTGTCACCTTTTTCATCCCTTATGAGTTTGCAGGTATGCTTTGCAGTGTATTAATATTGAACACATCGTGAGTCCACATTGCACCAACTTCAACACTGCACCCCCGTGGGCTCCCAGTAATACACTCGCCAAGTGTGACGCCGATCTGATGGACGGCTCTCGAGATACGTCAAGGACACACAGACGGATGGAGACTGCTTGCTTTAGAGATAGCTGAATCTACACCTAGATAGACGGTGAAATGCCAGGCACCGTTGTTATTTAAGAGGGTTTCTAAATAATGAAAGTACACAAAACTTGTTGAAATTCACTCCTATTTGGAATGAAAAAGCTGTGCGGTGCAGATACAGTTGGCAGGTGTCAAACACAAAGAGAAATGTTGTTTTTCTTACTTGTTCCACCACAAGCTCGAGTGGAGGGATGATTATCATTCTTCCCAAAGATGCTTCACAATGGTGTGCTTTGATAGTGGTAGTGATGAACACCTCTAACACGTCTTCACATTCAGCTGGGTTGAGATCTGCTGAAGAGCATAATGTTTCTCAACTGTATTTTGAATTGTAACCATTCACTTTTCTATTTGGCCTGTATAGTAGCATTGTCAGGAGCAACATCAATTACCAGCTGAAGAAGATGAACGACTTTATTAATTCCCTTGTTAAAAAACCATTTTTCACATGTTGAGGAGGGATGTCAAGAGTGATGGGGTCACCTCTTCAGCCACCAGTTCCCACTCCGTACCGACTGGTCTGTGCTGGGCACTGCCCAGTTCCATACTGCCACAGCTCACGTATTGAACCAATAAATCCTTGGCTGGTCCAAATAACACACAAACGGCAAAAATGTGAAATGAGCAGGTTTTCAAATAGAGATGAAGCTTGTTTAATCAAACTGAAGACGATTATTGTTTTTTTATTTATTAAATGTGGTCTTTTATGTAACTCCACAGCGCGACCACCTCGCAGCACAACAGTCCCACGGAAACGGGCGGCGCCATTGCAAGGCCGAGCGCCGTCGATGACTCATGCCTTATTTAACGAGGTCGGCCTCTCATGGCGAGCTTGGCTGGCAAAACAGACGAGGAGCTCTTGAGGAAATGAGCACGGAGGAAATGTAAAATGGAGGGGAGTCGGTGGGATGTTATTCCCGCACCACTCTGCCTGGCTTTTGGCAGAGAAAGACGCTGGCGCTCGCACCTCGCAGGGCGCTTGCTCTCTCTCTCTCCCTCCCTCTCTCTCTCTCTCTCTCTCTCTCTCCCTCGCTCTGAGGAGACTTCATTTTGTCCCTGCTGAATAGGAGGCTCCGGCCAAAATGACACAGAGGGAAATGCAATGTGACAGCAGCAGCGGCAGAAGCATTGGGGGGGAGGAAGGGGAGGCTGGTGGTATGGGGGTGGCAGAGTATGCATCGCGGAGATTTGAGGATTGTGTGTGTGAGTGTGTCGCTGGGGTGGGAGGGGCGTGGGTAGAAAGTGTCATCTGTTTGTGCGCCGGATGAGTACGTTCCTGGATTTGGCATGTATGTGGTTGAGGTAGAAAGTGTGTTCGGTTCTGGTTCCAGTCTGTTTGAGGCCATGGTAGTTGGGGTCGGAGTGTCCCGGGACTTCATGATCGATAGTCAATGTGGTTGACAGAGGTGATTCCGTAGTGACTAAGACACTCCCCCAATGTTCACACCAGTCATCTGAGAGCACATGAAGGTGTTAGTTCACTCATCAGACGCGTTACCCTGCTCTGTGAACTTCAGTCCCACATAAGTCCTGGTGTTGAAGGATGACACAGGTGAGAATGTCACATGTTCCTGTTGTTTATTCATCACAGACAAACTGTATAGTCTGCATCATGGTGTATGTGTAAAGTCCATGTGTATCCATTATGATTTTGTGTTTATTACTGGAGCACTAACGGCATATGACACATTCATCAGCATCGGAAGGATCTGATTAAGGATCGCCGCTCATGGCCGACCAACTACCCAGACCTGCTGGACCAAAACACCCTCAAACTGGCCCAGGGAGGAGAGGGAGGAGAGGGAGAGGAGAGGGAGGAGAGGGAGGAGAGGGAGGAGAGGGAGGAGAGGGAGAGGAGAGGGACGAGAGGGAGGAGAGGGAGGGGAGACAGGAGAGGGACGAGAGGGAGGAGAGGGACGAGAGAGAGGAGAGGGAGGAGAGGGACGAGAGAGAGGAGAGAGAGGAGAGGGAGGAGAGGGAGGAGAGGGAGGAGAGGGAGGAGAGGGACGAGAGAGAGGAGAGGGAGGAGAGGGAGAGGAGAGGGACGAGAGGGAGGAGAGAGAGGAGAGGGAGGAGAGGGAGGAGAGGGACGAGAGAGAGGAGAGGGAGGAGAGGGACGAGAGAGAGGAGAGAGAGGAGAGGGAGGAGAGAGAGGAGAGGGAGGAGAGGGAGGAGAGGGACGAGAGAGAGGATAGGGGAGAGAGAGGAGAGAGAGGAGAGGGAGGAGAGGGAGGAGAGGGACGAGAGGGAGGAGAGGGAGGAGAGGGAGGAGAGGGAGGAGAGAGAGGAGAGAGAGGAGAGGGAGGAGAGAGAGGATAGGGGAGAGAGAGGAGAGAGAGGAGAGGGAGGAGAGGGAGGAGAGGGAGGATAGGGGAGAGAGAGGAGAGAGAGGAGAGGGAGGAGAGGGAGGAGAGGGAGGAGAGGGAGGAGAGGGAGGAGAGAGAGGATAGGGGAGAGAGGAGAGAGAGGAGAGGGAGGAGAGGGAGGAGAGAGAGGAGAGGGAGGAGAGAGAGGATAGGGGAGAGAGGAGAGAGAGGAGAGGGAGGAGAGGGAGGAGAGGCGACAAGGGAGACAAGCTAACTTTTATTTTTCTCATAATGCTAATTAAAAAAACAGGAATGAACTACTGATTTAGTTTGTCAGGTTTTTCTTGTGTTATGAATGGGCTACCACTGCATTTAGTTATGGTCCCTGTGTTGCATTATGACAATAAATGATGCTTGAATGACAGGCTGTACAGTCTGCATGAGATGTTTTGTTTTTAGTGCTTTAATCAGAGCAGATTTCATTCCCCTCCTTTCTGTGTGGGTTTGGAATTGTTCTGTCTTCTTCTTCTGGGGGGGCCGTGCCTTCTGAGATAAGTAAAGATAAGTTCAAACTTCATCCCGAGGGAAATTGTTGTGCAGTGGTTGCAATACAAAGTGGAAAGTGTGCAAATATTAAAGTCTAGAATAACAATAAGCTGGGAATCCAAACAATATATCATGCCACAATCAAGTTACTGGTATGGATCACAACCATATAAACAGGATTATGGTTGGGATCAGTCTAGCTGTGTTTGCATGAATCAGTGTCTCAACAATTGAGAGGTAGGAGAAAACTGTACTTTACTACGAGATTTCAAGTTTTAATAAAGATACGTATCAGAATCAGACTGTGTGTATTGTCAAGTATGTTACACACACAATGAGTTTGGCTGGGTGAATGGTGCATAACAATAAACACAGTTTATTACTATAAGACATCATCCACCCAGACGGCCACATCGTTACTTCCTGTATTGTCCCTAACCATTACCCCCCCCCCCCCCACCCCCCTGCCACCGAGGCTCAGTCAGACACACAACTCTGACCAAGAGAGGCATGCACAGAAACAAGGTTGTTCTCAATGTGTCTTCGACATTTGGATTTTGAAAGTCATAATGAATGGTAAGACATGATAATACACATTTGTTGAGTCACAATATGGTCACAAGTGCTGAGATGAGTATTTTGAAGTGGGGTCAGGTCTCAAACTTACAATCTTTCAGATGTACCTTCTTTAATGAGAGAAAATTACTTTTTTTTTTGCACACTGCCATTAATAAATTGCCTATGGCAAAGCCTTGGAGGCAAAATGCCCAGCTACTCATTCTATTTCTTACACAAGGGTCTTACCCACCAAAAACTAATTTTAAGGAAGAAAAAAAACATATTGCCTTTCAGAATTAAAAGTTATTCCAAGCAACATTTGTTTCCCCACTGTTACCTGAGGTTCTGAGTGTTTCAGGAAACACAATTACTTCCAACCCCATAATCAACATGAAATTCTCATGGAATATTAACTACCTCTGCAAGTACAACAGACCTCATTAAGAGTGAGTTGTTGTGTAGTCTCGCTTAGCTTCAAGCCAAACTGAAGCTATTACTGTCACCATGGGTGCTAGTGAAAAATATGTTCTTGACTG